>NW_026967785.1:0-180160 GCF_028390025.1 Pseudophryne corroboree | reverse complement strand
CGGAGTATGTGAGGTGTATGGGAGCAATGGCGCACAGCTGCAGTGCTGTGCGTTACCTCAGTGAAGATCATGAACTCTGCGGAGCCCGTCTATCCCCATGGTCCTTACGGAGTCCCCAGCATCCTCTAGGACGTTAGAGAAACTAGGATTTTAATACCTACCGGTAAATCCTTTTCTCTTAGTCTGTAGAGGATGCTGGGCACCCGTCCCAGTGTGTACTGTGTCTGCAGTTATTAAATGGCCCTTAACTCCAGAACATTTATGTGGAGACAACTTTCCTGACTTGACCATCTTCCTTGGACGTTTTCCCCCTGTGTGACTGCTCCCCAGCCTCGGAGGGTTGCATCTGTGGTCCCTAGGATCCAGTGCTGGATCCCGAACCATCGCCCCTCTAGGAGGTGAGAACTGTGCAGCCACCAATGGAGTGAGATTCTGGTCTTGGAAGACAGGATTATCCTCCGGTGCATGTGTAGGTGGTATCCGGACCACTTGTCCTACAGGTCCCACTGGAACACTCTGGCATGGAACCTGCCAAACTGAATGGGCTCGTAGGCCACAACCATCTTCCCCAGCAACCAAATGCATTGATGGATTAACACTCTTGCTGGTTTCAGAATTTGTTTGACCAGACTCTGGATCTCCATAGCCTTTCCCCTGGAAGAAAACCTCTTCTGTGTCTAGTATGACTCCCAAAAACAACTACCGCGTCATTGGGACCAACTGCGATTTTGGCAAGTGTAGGAGCCAACCATGTTGTTGAAGAACTGTCAGGGAGACTGCAATGTTTTGCACCAACTGGTCCCTGGATCTCGCCTTTATCAGGAGATCATCCAAGTACGGGATAATTGTGACTCCTTGCTTGCGAAGGAGAACCATCATTTCCGCCATCACCCTGGTGAAAATCCTCGGAGCCGTGGACAGACCAAACGGCAATGTCTGAAATTGGTAATGACAATCCTGAATTGCAAACCTTAGGTAGCTTGATGCAGTGGCTAAATGGGAACATGTAAGTAGGCATCCTTTATGTCTACCAAAACCATGAAATCTCTTTCCTCCGGACTGGAGATCACTACCCTGAGAGATTCCATCTTGAAATTGAATTTCTTTAGGAAGAAATTGAGGGATTTCAGATTTTAGATTGGTCTGACTGAGCCGTCCGGCTTCGGGACCACGAAGAGGCTTGAATAAAAACCTTCTCCCTGCTGACTAAGGCCAATTTGAACAATCGGTGAGGGGGAACGTCTTGAAACCCCAGTTTGTACCCTTGGGACACTATTTGTAAAACCCACGAGTCCAGGTCCGAATGAATCCAGAACTGACTGAAGAGTTTTAGACGTGCCCCCACTGGTGTTGGCTCCTGCAAGAAAGCCCCAGCGTCATGCAGTGGATTTGGCAGAAGCAGAGGACAATCTCTGCTCCTGCGATCTTGAAGAGGCTACAGACCTCTTCCTTCTCCTTCCTCTACCTGCAAAGAAAGGGGAATCTTAACTTCTTGCATATCTATTGGGCCAAAATGACTGCGGTAGATAATGATGCGTCTTCATCCGTTGAGAGGGAACATAGGGCAAGAAGGTTGACTTACCTGCGGGAGCTGCCGAGATCAAATTAACTAGGCCGTCGCCAAACAAGGCTTCACCTTCATAGGGAAGAGACTCCCTTTCTTCTTGGAGTCAGCATCAGCATTCCCTTGGTGAATCCACAATGCCCTCCTATCCGAGACTGCCATGAAATTGGCCCGTGAACTCAAGAGTCCTATATCCCTTGCAGTCGTAAGTATGCTGCAGTGTCAACAGGCCAACTAAACCCTCCCCCCTCCTTTTACCCCATCACTTTGTCCAGTCCTTGTGGTCCATACTGTATTGCCATTATTATGCATGTTGCTGTGCTGGCCCTTTTCTGAATGTCCCTGCCACCGCCACCGAAGAGCTGGATAGCCCAGTATGAAAACCACCTGCCGGCCTCACTGACTGTCCGAGTCAAAGGCTCCATTTTTTTTTTAAAGATCCCTCTGCCAAGTTAAGGGGGGCTTAAGGGGGCCCCAGAGATATCAGTGTACTGGGGCCCAAGATTTCTGTTGCTGGCCCTGACCCTCAGGGGCGTATCTACCCCTTGGCCAGGATGTCACTTGCCAGGAGCACCATCCAGGTTTCAGTTGGGGGATTAGAGTTCATACAGTAATTAAATGTTTTCATATTGATAACTACATCTCCCAAGCATATACAGTGTGCTGGGGATGCTAACAAGCTTTATTTAAAAGTTTAAAAAACATTGCTTTTATAATTGCAATGGTTAAAAAGGGAGAGCTATAAATCAATTTATCAGTGAATGATCGCAGTTTGAGCCGTTACATTTTACTGAACCACCTATCCCTCCACACTCACTACCTGTCCTCAGGATACATTTACCATCCTGGCAGACGGTATACCGGCGGTCATTTGACCGATGTTGGAATCCTGACACCACTTGGGAGACTGGTGCCGGCACACAGACAGCCAACATCCCGAAGGTGAGTATTGGAGGGAGGGTTAGGAGTCGGACCAGGGGAGGTGGTGTAAGGGAAGGCACTAGGAGGGGGGGGGGGGGGTAGCCCTAGCTGCCACCCCCTGAGGGTTAGCCCTATCCGCCACCCCCCCAGAGGGTTAGTATTAGGATTGGGGATCATGTGACCTCTGGAATCCCGAGCGCCGGATGCCATACCCAACCCCCTTTACTTTTTCAGGCATTTCTATCTCTCCTCTCTCTATGGTGTTCCAATTGCCCACTTTCCCTTGTGCTTTACTCTCTCTCTCTCTCTCTCTCTCTCTCTCCTTTGTTTAGAGCATCAGTTTCTGTAGTCCACTTATACCCTTATTTTTTCCAGTGTTTCACTAACTCTCTGATGTAATGAGGATGTATGGTCTAGAGGGATCAGTAATGCATAGTACTGTATAGAGGCGTCAGGGATGTAGCGTAGGGAATAGAGGCGTCAGGGATGTAGCGTAGGGAATAGAGGCGTCAGGGATGTAGCGTAGGGAATAGAGGCGTCAGGGATGTGGCGTAGGGAATAGAGGCGTCAGGGATGTGGCGTAGGGAATAGAGGCGTCATGGATGTGGCGTAGGGAATAGAGGCGTCATGGATGTGGCGTAGGGAATAGAGGCGTCATGGATGTGGCGTAGGAAATAGAGGCGTCAGGGATGTGGCGTAGGAAATAGAGGCGTCAGGGATGTGGCGTAGGGAATAGAGGCGTCAGGGATGTGGCGTAGGGAATAGAGGCGTCAGGGATGTGGCGTAGGGAATAGAGGCATCAGGGATGTGGCGTAGGGAATAGAGGTGTCAGGGATGTAGCGTAGGGAATATAGGCATCAGGGATGTACTAGCAGGTATATAGAGGTCAGTGTACTGTAAAGAGTGGTCAGTAATGCAGTGATGGTTATAGAAAGGTCAGTGATGTAGTGTAGGGTATAGAGGGGTCAGTTATGTAGTGTGGGGTAAAGAGGGGTCAGTAAAGATACTAAGCTGAAGTACTTAGAACACTTCTTGAATTAAGACACAACCTGCAAGAAAAAGTATGCAATATGGGTGAAAAGGCAAATGTCAGAGGTCTGATACAAGTGACCAGCTCCATACCTTGCACCACATAGCGTTATGTTAAACTGGGATATGTTCTTTTTTGTGTGTGTGTGTGTGTGTGTGTGTGTGTGTGTGTGTGTGTGTGTGTGTGTGTGTGTGTGGGGGTGTGTGTGTGTGTGTGTGTGTGGGGGGGTGTGTGGGTGCCAAAGGCTGCATGCCTTATTGCTCCTCCCCCATCCGGCTCCCAAGCACCTCTGCTGCCCAGTGATCCAGGAGCCTGCTGCTAGGAAGAAGTGGCCGAGCTTCAGCAAGCGAGTCTGGAAACTGGCGGAGGAAGTCATGATAACCAGATAATGGGGAGTGGAGAGCCAGTTCCAAGGTAATACTTTATACAGCTGGTTGAGATCCTGGTCGGTGGATATGGATTCCAAGAAAACCCTGGAGGTGCTTCCTTTCAAGGGAGACACTCTCTTTGGAGAAGACCTCAATAAGATTGTAGCTGATCTGGCTACTGCTAAAACAACTTGCCTACCTAGTATGACTCCTACCACGCAGAAGGCTAAAAGTACTTTTCCTTGGCCCTTTCATCGTCCAGGTAAAGCGTACCCATGGTCAGGCATACCCAAAGCAAGCTCATGCTTCCAGACCTGCCAAGCCCAGACTGAAGCAAGCCTGGGCTGCCCGTCAGCCTGCTTCCAAAACGGACAAGCCTGCCGCATGACGGGGCGGGCCTCCCTCTGGGGGATCCCAGGGTGGGGGGCCCGACTTCTAGGTTTGGCATAGAAAGGTATAATTCTAAGATAGAGAATTCTATTTGGAGCTCACCTTGTACTTTGTGAAGAAATAATCAGCATTGTGGCTGAGCAGATACATGTAGTGTGTGGCTGCAAACTGCATGGATCTGCTGCGTTGCAATGCTGGTACTTTTTTTTTTCAAAGTACCAATAGCTTCATATAATGTTAACAAATTTTATGCAGGATCAAATAGCTCAATGGGTAGGGTGTTTGATTAGAATTCAACAGGTTATAGGTTTGAAACCTGGGTATTGTAGTTTGAGATGTGTTATTTAATAAAGCATGTTATTCTGACTGCCGGCATCCTATCACCTGGGATATCATACTAAATAAATGGAGTTGATCAATTTATTTTTTTTATTTTATTAAACTAGGGACAATTTCCAGATACTTTTATTTATAACTGAGATTGCCCCCTGGAACTTCACATCAGTTGACAACTATGCATGAATGGGCAGTGCTTGCCCTGGATCTGCCCACCCATTTGTGTGCCATCATAAAAGAAAGCATAACTGACAGTTATCCTGGGCGTACACTACACAATTATCTGTCAGGCTATCTATCCAGTCTGGATGGATGGAATAAAAATCTGGTAATGTATAGGAGCAAATGTCGATTAACCATTTGCTCCCAAACGCTAGAAAAGTGGTCAAAAATGGTCATTACACAAATTGGTTAAACCCAAAATTTAACCAATTTGTTTAGGGGACCATTTTTGTCCATTTTCTAGTGTTTGAGAGTAAATCGTTGATGGTCATTTGCTCACATAGATAACCGGATTTCTATTCCAATCAGCCAGTGTTGGAGAGATGGTCTGCCAGATTACATAATGCATACCAGAGCCATAACTAGACTTTTTAGTGCCCTGTGACAAAGAATTATATGCCCCCCCCCCCCCCCCCCACTATTTTTGCAATATGGACAAAAGGCGCATGCCTCGTGGGGAAGGGGCATAACAAGATTGGTCTCAGAGAAAGCACATGAGATATGAAGATATATCTAGTATACTTGACACTCAATGGTTTGTGGTATTGCCGGGGGGCCCTCCTTAAATGCATATACAGTCACACATGGCTTGCTTGTGCAAATGGCATATCAGCAGTCAGCACTAACTGGTGACATGCCATTTGTACAAGTAAGCCATGTGTGACTAATATATAAACACACTTTATTAAATAACACCTCAAACTACCATACCCAGGATTCAAACCTATAACCTGTTGAATTCTAATCAAACACCCTACCCATTGAGCTACTTGATCCTGCATAAAAATTGTGAACATTATATGAAGCTATTGGTAATTTGCAAAAAAATATTATTAGCATTGCAACTCAGCAGATCAATGCAGTGTGCAGCCACACACTCCATATATCTGCTCAGCCACAATGCTGATTATTTCTTCACAAAGTACAAGGTGAGCTCCAAATAGAATTCTCTAGCTTAGATTATACCTTTCTATGCAAGGGTAAATAGCTCAATTGTTTGACTGCAATGCCACAGGAAATGGTTTGGATCCAAGACAGTGTGACTGAATAATAAAGAAACCTTAAGATGAGTTCATGAATGTTGTATAAGTATTAGTGAGAGAAGGGGTCAGGAGCATGCTAGGCTGCAAAAAATAAGGTAGGCTGCAAGTGAAAGTAATGATCTCCTATATATTTTCCCAGATCTGTCACTCTGTGTGGCTAACTCTGGGGGAAGTCACAGCAATGGGCGGAGACGGCATCTGCAGGACGATACACCAGTGCCAGCAGCAGACCGTAACAAAGTGACAGATTAGGGAGAATATATAGGAGGTAGGGAGGTGGCCATGGTACATGGCTGACCAAGGGACACTAGCTCATGTACCCCTTTACCACTGAGGCTAGCCACCAAGGATGGACCTGTCACCAGTGCACATGCAATAACCTCTTCTGCTGCCCTCTTTGCAACTCAGATTGCCCAGTGCTCCCCTTCGCTAACAGTCCACAAAGTTTCCCCATTTCACGATCTGCCTCCTCACCGCCACTTTCATCTCTACAGCACACGCGCATATCATACAAGATCCCATCATGCGTACGTAGGTCTGAAATGCCAGAGGGAGGTTGGGGGGAGATTGGCATGCGCCAGCAACACCACACAGCTCACTGTGACCACAGTGGAGAGGCGCTGCAACAGGACAATACACCAACCTCGGAGCAAGGAACTGCGTCGGTCAGGAGGAGAACTATTTCAATAGCATAAAAAGGTTAGTGCGTCCCACCCTATGGACACCAGACTCATCAAGTCACTGTTGCCAGAGTCTCATACAATGACTCTGAACCTCTAAGCACACTATTTGACTGTCCACACCCTGCTGTGCCTATTACCCATCTCCTCCACCACCCTCAACACTGACCCACACATCATTCACCCACAAAGATACAATAAAGGTAGTTTGGATAAATTAGCTAAATGAAATGGATTTAACCAATTTATCTAAATGACCATTTTTGGATGTTTTCCAGTGTTTGTGAGCAAATGGTCAATTGTCATTTGCTGCCACATATTAGCATAATTTTGTTTCAACTAGAAAAAAAAAAATTGGACAGATAATCTAAGTGTGGATCCAGTTTAAAGGTCCGTATTCACGGCCCGATTTTGGGGAGAGATGTGTGCTGAGCGAACTGCTCAGCACACATCTCTCCCCCCGCTCAGCACAGCGTGATGTGTGCTGAGCGTACGGGGGTGGGGGGGGGGCGCTCATTTCACCCACTGTGTAGGGCATTCTGTGTGTATCCAGCTTAACAGGTGTGAGCATCATACAACTACTGACTTGCGAGTAACTATACAGCAGCTCCATACCTTGTGACTTGAAGAAACACCAGTTAACCCCGGGAATGCTGCAGTCAAAGCAACAATTCCTCTTCTTACATTCCGCTGCACTTATTGTGGGGTAGCCGCAATCCCTTCTGCTGTACGGTTCCACATTACATTGTTTCTTGTCACTTCCTGTTGATGCAGTAAGGAAACATCCAGGAATTACAGCAACTTAGTTTTTTTTTTTTTTTTAACTGGTGCAATTTAGCTAAAACAGCTAACAGGAAATTTCCACTTAAATGGTATTTTCTAATCTTATCTGACCATGACTAAGAATAAAGGATACACAAGATAAACTCTTATAGCTATGGACCTTATCCATGTTTAAGCTCCATCAAATCTGTAATCAATAGCACTACATGCTCCCACTCTACCACTGTACTGTATACTCTACCTGTGTTTTTAAGGTAAAAACACCATTTAACCCCAGTGACACTTGAATTAAAGCAGCAGCCTCTATAATAGCATTGTTTAGCATTAATCACAGGAAATCTGCAATCTTCACGCTCTTTGATAGCCATGCTACATTGCTGTTTACTTGGATGGAGCAGAGAGCACAACATCAGGACATAGGAAATATTACAATGCATGATAAGAAAGGTGTGAGCTCTACAGCAAGGCCTCTAACCCTTTGCCAGTGCAAAATACATAGGGCTTAACTCAGATCTGATCACAGCAGCAAATTTATTAGCTAAAACCATGTACACTGCAGGGGGGGGGGGTGTATAATATGTGCAGAGAGAGTTAGATTTTGGTGCGGTGTGTTCAAACTGAAATCTAAATTGCAGTGTAAAATCAAAATAGCCAGTATTTACCCTGCACACAAACAATATAACCCACCTAAATCTCTCTGCAAATGTTATATCTGCCCCCCCCCCCCATCCCTGCAGTGCACATGGTTTTGCCCACTAGCTAACAAATTTGCTGCATCTGGGAATTACAGCATCTTAATATTTCTTTTTACAGAAGGTTCAGCAAATTAAATTATTTAGTGAAATACTGTAATCATAACAGTTACAGGGATATTGTAGGTAGATTTATTGTCAGTGGATAAATGTAAAAATTAAACCCTTAGGCATAGTTCCCAAATGCTGTCATTGCAATCCAGATTTTAAGGATATCATGCTTGAGCACAGGTGACTTAATTAGAACTTCGGTCAATGTGAATTAACCATTGGACTCAACCATGGTTATCCTTAAAACCCAGGGGTCTATTTAAGATCGATCTTAATCGATGTTGGGCTTCCAGGTTGAAAAAAAAACACACATTTACTAACATTTTAAAATTTATATAAAAAATCATCTGTTCGTAAATGCAGTGCACATGGTTTTGCCCAACTGCTAACAAAAATCCTGCTGCGATCAACTCAGAATTACCCCCCATGGCCCTCATTCCGAGTTGTTCGCTCGCAAGCTGCTTTTAGCAGCATTGCACACGCTAAGCCGCCGCCTACTGGGAGTGAATCTTAGCATCTTAAAATTGCGAACGAAAGATTTGCAATATTGCGATAAGACATCTCTGTGCAGTTTCTGAGTAGCTCGAGACTTACTCTGCCAGTGCGATCAGTTCAGTGCTTGTCGTTCCTGGTTTGACGTCACAAACACACCCAGCGTTCGCCCAGACACTCCTCCGTTTCTCCAGCCATTACCGCGTTTTTCCCAGAAACGGTAGCATTTTTTCCCACACGCCCCTAAAACGGTCTGTTTCCGCCCAGAAACACCCACTTCCTGTCAATCACATTACGATCACCAGAACGATGAAAAAACCGTGAGTAATATTCCTAACTGCATAGCAAATTTACTTGGCGCAGTCGCAGTGCGAACATTGCGCATGCGCATTAAGCTGAAAATCGCTGCGATGCGAAGAAAATTACCGAGCGAACAACTCGGAATGACCACCTATGTGCACTGCAGGGAAGGCAGATTTAACATGTGCAGAGAGAGTTAGATTTGGGTGTGGTCTGTTCAATCTGCAATCTAATTTGCAGTGTAAAAATAAAGCAGTCAGTATTTACCCTGCACAGAAACAAAATAACTCACCCAAATCTAACTCTTTCTGCACATGTTATATCTGCCTCCCCTGCAGTACACATGGTTTTGCCCAACTGCTAACAAAATTCCTGCTGCGATCAACTTGGAATTACCCCCATCGAATTACCCCCATTTTCACACTGCTCGTGTATATAAGACATAGGGCCTAATTCAGTTTGGATCGTAATACGCGTTCCAACCGCAAAAACTATGAAGAGGATGGGGGCATATACGCAGGGTCCATCCTGTGCGTGTGCCTACATTTTCTCCGGGTGCCCCGCAGAAAATGCGAATGCCTCTGCCTGTCAATCAGTAGAGGGCGTACCTTCGCAGGTATATCGCGATCATGAGCCATGTCTCCCATTTTTGTCATTATAGGTGATCTGTGAGCTGCTGGCCATGCCCCAGCCCCTCTGTCTCCCGTGAATAGACATTGAGGCTTATTCAGACCAGATCGCTTCAATTTATTTTCACCCAGCGGGCAATCAGGTCTGCACATGCGTATGCGCCACAATGCGTAAGTGCGACGGTCCGGAGATCACAAGAAGATTGACAAGAAGAGGGTGTTTGTGTGGGTGGCAACTGAATGTTTCTAGGGAGTGTCCGGAAAAACCCTGGAGGGACCGGGCGTTTTGTGGGAGGATTTGTGACGTCACCTCAATGGCTGAGTAAGTGCTGAGCTGTGCAGCTCTTGTGCACATGTGATCACACACCTGCACAGCAAATTTTCCCTTCCGCTGTAGGCGGCAACTACCTGATTACAGGGATGCAAAAAACACACCCTAGCGATCAGGTCTGAATTACCCACAATGTGCATATTTGCAGAGCAACAAGCTACAGGGAGCCATCCCCCCCCCCCCCGTTCCCCATGACTATGGGACACTGCGGCCCCCACAGGGGGGGGGGGGGTTGTTTGGGTTAGCTGGACATTCCCAAAAAAAGTGACTGTCCTGCAAAAATTGGTATAGTTGGGAGGTATGTTCAAATACATTTATTGTTTTGCATGCAGGGTAAATACTGGCTTCTTTGACATTTAGCCACAAATGCTGCACAGCTGAATTACAGTATTACACTGCAATTAACAGTTATGCTAGGACATTCCCCCTCCCAAATCTACCTCTCTCTGCATGTTACATCTGTCCCACAGTGGCGTGCGGTGAGGTCAGTGGCTAGTGAGGCACTACAGCCATAATTTCCGCCGAATCCTGCCGATGACCCTTAGCCAATGCCCGCTACTGCCTCTGAGCCGATACCCGCTGCCACCGCCAATGGCTTACAAACTCTCCCACAATCAACTGACCCAGCCCTCCACCACTAATTTCTATCTCAGTCCGATGCCGCCAATGCCCGCTGCCTGCCTGCTCATTGTTCTTGTTATATATTATACATTTTTAAAGAGAAAAAAAATGAGTGTTTGGGACTGGGAAGGGTGAGGGAGGAGGACATGAATGCAATTTTGTTGTCCAGGGCTTCCATTAACTTAAAGGAGAAGGGTCTGAATGGGTTAAAAAAAATGCGTGAGGTCCCCCCTCCTTAGTATAACCAGCCTCGGGCTCTTTGAGCCGGTCCTGGTTATTTAAATACTGGGGGGAAAATTGGACAGGGGTTCCCCGTATTTAGACAACCAGCACCGGGCTCTTAGAACGGTCCAGGTTCCAAAAATACGTGGGACAAAAGATGTAGGGGTCCCCCATATTTTTAAAACCAGCACCGGGCTCCACTAGCCAGAGAGATAATGCCACAGCCGGGGGACACTTTTATGTAGGTCCCTGCGGCCCTGGCATTACCCCTCCAACTAGTCACCCCTGGCCGGGGTTCCCTGGAGGAGTGGGGACCCCTTAAATCAAGAGGTTCCTCCCCTCGAGGCACCCAAGGGCCAGAGGTAAAGCCCGAGGCTGTCCCCAGCACCCCTGGGTGGTGGGTGCCGGGCTGATAGCCATGTGTGTAAAAAAATAATATTGTTTTTTGTTGTTGTGGAACTACAAGGCCCAGCAAGCCTCCCCCGCTTGCTGGTACTTGGAGAACCTCAAGTACCAGCAGGCGGGGAAATAACGGGCTTGCTGGTACCTGTAGTTCTACAACAACAAAAAATACCCAAATAAAAACACAAACACACACAGCGTGACAGTAAAATTATTGAGACAGGCTGTAGCATGTGGGTGCATGTAACCCTATAAAAGTGATGGATTGGGTGACTATTACAATACCCACTGTTGCTGTCTGAAAAATTATGGATTTATAGATTGCTCTGCCGAGACATGTTTTTTTTCTAAAATGCACCACAGGTATGGATGGATAGTATACTTGACGACACAGAGGTAGGTAGAGCAGTGGCCTACTGTACCGTACTGCTATATATTATATTATTTATTATTATTATTATCCTTTATTTATATGGCGCCACAAGGGTTCCGCAGTGCCCAATTACAGAGTACATAAACAAATAATCAAACAGGAAAACAGCAACTTACAGTTGACGACAATATAGGACAAGTACAGGGTAAATAAACATAGCTACATCAGCAGATGACACTGGAATAAGTATCAGGTGGCAGAAGACTGCTGGATTTGGTGCAGCTGAAGATTATTAAAGTAAGAAAAGAGTAAGCACATGAGGGAAGAGGGCCCTGCTCGTGAGAGCTTACATTCTAAAAGGGAGGGGTAGACAGACAGGGGTGAGACAGATGGGGTACATAGAGAGCGTGGAACAGAGGTTTAGGATGAGATTTGTCTGGGTTTGGTGAAGAAGTGGGTTTTGAGAGCCCGTTTGAAGTTTTGTAGAGAGGTGGAGAGTCTGAGGGGGAGAGGTAGGGAATTCCAGAGAAGTGGTGCAGCACGTGAAAAATCTTGGAGGTAGGAGTGGGAGGAAGTAATCCGTAGGCAGGAGTCGGTGTGCATTAGCAGAGCGAAGAGGACGGGTGGGAGTGTAAAGCGAGATAAGATCAGAGATGTAGATGGGAGAGGAGTGGGTGAAGGCTTTGTAAGCAAGTGTGAGAAGCTTGAAATGGATTCTGAAAGGGAAGGGGAGCCAGTGAAGGACTAGTAAGAGAGGAGAGGTGGACGTAGTGCGTTTGGTGAGGAAAATGAGCCGGGAAGCAGCATTGAGGATAGATTGGAGTGGAGAGAGGTATTTGTCAGGAATGCCAGTCAGGAAGAGATTACAGCAGTCCAGTCTGGAGATGACCAGTGAGTGGATAAGAGTCTTAGTAGCATCCTGGGTCAGAAAGGGTCTGATCCTGGAAATATTTTTTAGATGAAAACGGCAGGTTTGTGAGAGGTGCTGAATGTGTGGTTTGAAGGAGAGGGAGGAGTCAAGGATTACTCCAAGACAGCGCACTTGGGGGGTAGAGGAGATAGTAGTGCCATCAATAGATAATGAGATTGTAGGAGGTGAGGTTATGCGGGAGGGAGGGAAGATGATCAGCTCGGTCTTAGACATGTTAAGTTTAAGAAAGAGCTGGGACATCCAGGAAGAGATAGCAGAGAGACAGTTGGAGATACGAGTGAGGAGAGTAGGGGAGAGGTCTGGAGAGGAAAGATAGATTTGAGTGTCATCAGCATAGAGATGATATTGGAAACCAAAAGAACTAATGAGCTTACTTAGTGAGGACGTATAGAGAGAGAAGAGAAGAGGACCAAGGACAGAACCTTGGGGTACCCCTACAGTTAGTGGTAGTGAGGGGGAGGTGGAGTCATGAGAGGAGACAGAGAATGAACGGTATGAAAGGTAGGACGACAACCAAGAGAGGGCTGTGTTACGCAGACCAATGGAGTGAAGGATTTGCAGTAGGAGAGGATGGTCCACAGTGTCAAAAGCAGCAGAGAGATCAAGTAGAATAAGTAGAGAGTAGTGTCCCTTAGATTTAGCAGCATGGAGGTCATTGCATACTTTTGTAAGGGCAGTTTCAGTGGAGTGGAGAGGACGGAAGCAAGACTGGAATGGGTCAAGCAGTGAGTGTGAGGAAAGAAAGGAAGTAAGGCGGTTGTAGACAATACGCTCAAGGAGTTTGGAGGCAAAAGGGAGGAGAGAGATGGGTCGGTAGTTGGAGAGAGTGTTTGGATCAAGGGTAGGTTTTTTAAGAATAGGAGAGATGAGAGCGTGCTTGAAGGCAGAGGGGACAGTGCCTGATGAGAGGGAGAGATTGAGAAGGTGGGAAAGATGGGAAAAAGCAGAAGAAGAGAGGTGGCAAAGGAGGCAGGAGGGGATTGGGTCAAGTGGGGAGGTGGTGAGGGGACAGGAACGAATGAGGGCCATGACTTCCTCTCCAGATGCATGGGAGAAAGATGACAGAGTTGGTGCGAGGGATGGGGAGGGTTCGTAAGGGTTGCGAGAAGGCTGGTTACTGATAGTCTGGTGTGATGTGATGTCCTGACGTATGGAGTCAATTTTGGATGTGAAGTAAGTGGCAAAGTCAAGAGCAGAGAGTGAGGAAGGGAGATGAGGTGGAGGTGGGCAGAGGAGTGAGTTGAGAGTGGCAAAGAGGCGCCGGGGGTTGGAAGACTGGGAGGAGATGAGGTTCTTGAAGTATGACTGTTTAGCAAGAGAAAGGGCAGCACTGAAGGATGAGAGCATAAGTTTGAAATGGAGGAAGTCTGCCTTAGAGCGTGATTTCCTCCAGTGTCGCTCAGCCGTACGTGAGCATTTTTGCAGATATCTGGTGCATTTGGTGTGCCAGGGTTGAGGTGTTAATTAGAGATGAGCGGGTTCGGTTTCTCTGAATCCGAACCCGCACGAACTTCATGTTTTTTTCACGGGTCCGAGCAGACTCGGATCCTCCCGCCTTGCTCGGTTAACCCGAGCGCGCCCGAACGTCATCATGACGCTGTCGGATTCTCGCGAGACTCGGATTCTATATAAGGAGCCGCGCGTCGCCGCCATTTTCACACGTGCATTGAGATTGATAGGGAGAGGACGTGGCTGGCGTCCTCTCCATTTAGATTAGGGTTGAGAGAGAGAGAGATTGACCTGAGGCTGTGATACTGTAGAAGAGAGTGCAGAGTTTAGTGACTGACGACCACAGTGACCACCAGACAGTGCAGTTGTTTGTTTTATTTAATATATCCGTTCTCTGCCTGAAAAAAACGATACACACAGTGACTCAGTCACATACCATATCTGTGTGCACTGCTCAGCCCAGTGTGCTGCATCAATGTATATATATATCTGACTGTGCTCAGCTCACACAGCTTATAATTGTGGGGGAGACTGGGGAGCACTGCAGTGCCAGTTATAGGTTATAGCAGGAGCCAGGAGTACATAATATTATATTAAAATTAAACAGTGCACACTTTTGCTGCAGGAGTGCCACTGCCAGTGTGACTAGTGACCAGTGACCTGACCACCAGTATATATAATATTAGTAGTATACTATCTCTTTATCAACCAGTCTATATTAGCAGCAGACACAGTACAGTGCGGTAGTTCACGGCTGTGGCTACCTCTGTGTCGGCACTCGGCAGCCCGTCCATAATTGTATATACCACCTAACCGTGGTTTTTTTTTCTTTCTTTATAGTCATACTAGTTACGAGTATACTATCTCTTTATCAACCAGTCTATATTAGCAGCAGACACAGTACAGTGCGGTAGTTCACGGCTGTGGCTACCTCTGTGTCGGCACTCGGCAGCCCGTCCATAATTGTATATACCACCTAACCGTGGTTTTTTTTTCTTTCTTTATACATACATACTAGTTACGAGTATACTATCTCTTTATCAACCAGTCTATATTAGCAGCAGACACAGTACAGTGCGGTAGTTCACGGCTGTGGCTACCTCTGTGTCGGCACTCGGCAGCCCGTCCATAATTGTATATACCACCTAACCGTGGTTTTTTTTTTCTTTCTTTATACATACATACTAGTTACGAGTATACTATCTCTTTATCAACCAGTCTATATATTAGCAGCAGACACAGTACAGTGCGGTAGTTCACGGCTGTGGCTACCTTTGTGTCGGCACTCGGCAGCCCGTCCATAATTGTATATACCACCTAACCGTGGTTTTTTTTTCTTTCTTTATACATACATACTAGTTACGAGTATACTATCTCTTTATCAACCAGTCTATATTAGCAGCAGACACAGTACAGTGCGGTAGTTCACGGCTGTGGCTACCTCTGTGTCGGCACTCGGCAGCCCGTCCATAATTGTATATACCACCTAACCGTGGTTTTTTTTTCTTTCTTTATACATACATACTAGTTACGAGTATACTATCTCTTTATCAACCAGTCTATATATTAGCAGCAGACACAGTACAGTGCGGTAGTTCACGGCTGTGGCTACCTCTGTGTCGTCACTCGGCAGCCCGTCCATAATTGTATATACCACCTAACCGTGTTTTTTTTTTCTTTCTTTATACATACATACTAGTTACGAGTATACTATCTCTTTATCAACCAGTCTATATATTAGCAGCAGACACAGTACAGTGCGGTAGTTCACGGCTGTGGCTACCTCTGTGTCGGCACTCGGCAGCCCGTCCATAATTGTATATACCACCTAACCGTGGTTTTTTTTTCTTTCTTTATACATACATACTAGTTACGAGTATACTATCTCTTTATCAACCAGTCTATATTAGCAGCAGACACAGTACAGTGCGGTAGTTCACGGCTGTGGCTACCTCTGTGTCGGCACTCGGCAGCCCGTCCATAATTGTATATACCACCTAACCGTGGTTTTTTTTTCTTTCTTTATACATACATACTAGTTACGAGTATACTATCTCTTTATCAACCAGTCTATATATTAGCAGCAGACACAGTACAGTGCGGTAGTTCACGGCTGTGGCTACCTCTGTGTCGGCACTCGGCAGCCCGTCCATAATTGTATATACCACCTAACCGTGGTTTTTTTTTCTTTCTTTATACATACATACTAGTTACGAGTATACTATCTCTTTATCAACCAGTCTATATTAGCAGCAGACACAGTACAGTGCGGTAGTTCACGGCTGTGGCTACCTCTGTGTCTGCACTCGGCAGGCAGTCCGTCCATAATTGTATACCACCTAACCGTGGTTTTTTTTTCTTTCTTCTTTATACATACATAGTTACATAGACATCTCTTTATCAACCAGTCTATATTAGCAGCAGACACAGTACAGTACGGTAGTTCACGGCTGTGGCTACCTCTGTGTCTGCACTCGGCAGGCAGTCCATAATTGTATACTAGTATCCATCTCCATTGTTTACCTGAGGTGCCTTTTAGTTGTGCCTATTAAAATATGGAGAACAAAAATGTTGAGGTTCCAAAATTAGGGAAAGATCAAGATCCACTTCCACCTCGTGCTGAAGCTGCTGCCACTAGTCATGGCCGAGACGATGAAATGCCAGCAACGTCGTCTGCCAAGGCCGATGCCCAATGTCATAGTACAGAGCATGTCAAATCCAAAACACCAAATATCAGAAAAAAAAGGACTCCAAAACCTAAAATAAAATTGTCGGAGGAGAAGCGTAAACTTGCCAATATGCCATTTACGACACGGAGTGGCAAGGAACGGCTGAGGCCCTGGCCTATGTTCATGGCTAGTGGTTCAGCTTCACATGAGGATGGAAGCACTCAGCCTCTCGCTAGAAAAATGAAAAGACTCAAGCTGGCAAAAGCAGCACAGCAAAGAACTGTGCATTCTTCGAAATCCCAAATCCACAAGGAGAGTCCAATTGTGTCGGTTGCGATGCCTGACCTTCCCAACACTGGACGTGAAGAGCATGCGCCTTCCACCATTTGCACGCCCCCTGCAAGTGCTGGAAGGAGCACCCGCAGTCCAGTTCCTGATAGTCAGATTGAAGATGTCAGTGTTGAAGTACACCAGGATGAGGAGGATATGGGTGTTGCTGGCACTGGGGAGGAAATTGACCAGGAGGATTCTGATGGTGAGGTGGTTTTTTTAAGTCAGGCACCCGGGGAGACACCTGTTGTCCGTGGGAGGAATATGGCCGTTGACATGCCAGGTGAAAATACCAAAAAAATCAGCTCTTCGGTGTGGAGGTATTTCACCAGAAATGCGGACAACAGGTGTCAAGCCGTGTGTTCCCTTTGTCAAGCTGTAATAAGTAGGGGTAAGGACGTTAACCACCTCGGAACATCCTCCCTTATACGTCACCTGCAGCGCATTCATAATAAGTCAGTGACAAGTTCAAAAACTTTGGGTGACAGCGGAAGCAGTCCACTGACCAGTAAATCCCTTCCTCTTGTAACCAAGCTCATGCAAACCACCCCACCAACTCCCTCAGTGTCAATTTCCTCCTTCCCCAGGAATGCCAATAGTCCTGCAGGCCATGTCACTGGCAATTCTGACGATTCCTCTCCTGCCTGGGATTCCTCCGATGCATCCTTGCGTGTAACGCCTACTGCTGCTGGCGCTGCTGTTGTTGCTGCTGGGAGTCGATGGTCATCCCAGAGGGGAAGTCGTAAGCCCACTTGTACTACTTCCAGTAAGCAATTGACTGTTCAACAGTCCTTTGCGAGGAAGATGAAATATCACAGCAGTCATCCTGCTGCAAAGCGGATAACTGAGGCCTTGACAACTATGTTGGTGTTAGACGTGCGTCCGGTATCCGCCGTTAGTTCACAGGGAACTAGACAATTTATTGAGGCAGTGTGCCCCCGTTACCAAATACCATCTAGGTTCCACTTCTCTAGGCAGGCGATACCGAGAATGTACACGGACGTCAGAAAAAGACTCACCAGTGTCCTAAAAAATGCAGTTGTACCCAATGTCCACTTAACCACGGACATGTGGACAAGTGGAGCAGGGCAGGGTCAGGACTATATGACTGTGACAGCCCACTGGGTAGATGTATGGACTCCCGCCGCAAGAACAGCAGCGGCGGCACCAGTAGCAGCATCTCGCAAACGCCAACTCTTTCCTAGGCAGGCTACGCTTTGTATCACCGCTTTCCAGAATACGCACACAGCTGAAAACCTCTTACGGCAACTGAGGAAGATCATCGCGGAATGGCTTACCCCAATTGGACTCTCCTGTGGATTTGTGGCATCGGACAACGCCAGCAATATTGTGTGTGCATTAAATATGGGCAAATTCCAGCACGTCCCATGTTTTGCACATACCTTGAATTTGGTGGTGCAGAATTTTTTAAAAAACGACAGGGGCGTGCAAGAGATGCTGTCGGTGGCCAGAAGAATTGCGGGACACTTTCGGCGTACAGGCACTACGTACAGAAGACTGGAGCACCACCACAAACTACTGAACCTGCCCTGCCATCATCTGAAGCAAGAAGTGGTAACGAGGTGGAATTCAACCCTCTATATGCTTCAGAGGTTGGAGGAGCAGCAAAAGGCCATTCAAGCCTATACAATTGAGCACGATATAGTAGGTGGAATGCACCTGTCTCAGGCGCAGTGGAGAATGATTTCAACGTTGTGCAAGGTTCTGATGCCCTTTGAACTTGCCACACGTGAAGTCAGTTCAGACACTGCCAGCCTGAGTCAGGTCATTCCCCTCATCAGGCTTTTGCAGAAGAAGCTGGAGACATTGAAGGAGGAGCTAACACGGAGCGATTCCGCTAGGCATGTGGGACTTGTGGATGGAGCCCTTAATTCGCTTAACAAGGATTCACGGGTGGTCAATCTGTTGAAATCAGAGCACTACATTTTGGCCACCGTGCTCGATCCTAGATTTAAAGCCTACCTTGGATCTCTCTTTCCGGCAGACACAAGTCTGCTGGGGTTGAAAGACCTGCTGGTGACAAAATTGTCAAGTCAAGCGGAACGCGACCTGTCAACATCTCCTCCTTCACATTCTCCCGCAACTGGGGGTGCGAGGAAAAGGCTCAGAATTCCGAGCCCACCCGCTGGCGGTGATGCAGGGCAGTCTGGAGCGACTGCTGATGCTGACATCTGGTCCGGACTGAAGGACCTGACAACGATTACGGACATGTCGTCTACTGTCACTGCATATGATTCTCTCAACATTGATAGAATGGTGGAGGATTATATGAGTGACCGCATCCAAGTAGGCACGTCACACAGTCCGTACTTATACTGGCAGGAAAAAGAGGCAATTTGGAGGCCCTTGCACAAACTGGCTTTATTCTACCTAAGTTGCCCTCCCACAAGTGTGTACTCCGCCGCTCACCTTGTCAGCAATCGGCGTACGAGGTTACATCCAGAAAATGTGGAGAAGATGATGTTCATTAAAATGAATTATAATCAATTCCTCCGCGGAGACATTGACCAGCAGCAATTGCCTCCACAAAGTACACAGGGAGCTGAGATGGTGGATTCCAGTGGGGACGAATTGATAATCTGTGAGGAGGGGGATGTACACGGTGATATATCGGAGGGTGATGATGAGGTGGACATCTTGCCTCTGTAGAGCCAGTTTGTGCAAGGAGAGATTAATTGCTTCTTTTTTGGGGGGGGTCCAAACCAACCCGTTATATCAGTCACAGTCGTGTGGCAGACCCTGTCACTGAAATGATGGGTTGGTTAAAGTGTGCATGTCCTGTTTTGTTTATACAACATAAGGGTGGGTGGGAGGGCCCAAGGACAATTCCATCTTGCACCTCTTTTTTCTTTTCTTTTTCTTTGCATCATGTGCTGATTAGGGAGGGTTTTTTGGAAGGGACATCCTGCGTGACACTGCAGTGCCACTCCTAAATGGGCCCGGTGTTTGTGTCGGCCACTAGGGTCGCTAATCTTACTCACACAGTCAGCTACCTCATTGCGCCTCTTTTTTTCTTTGCGTCATGTGCTGTTTGGGGAGGGTTTTTTGGAAGGGACATCCTGCGTGACACTGCAGTGCCACTCCTAGATGGGCCCGGTGTTTGTGTCGGCCACTAGGGTCGCTAATCTTACTCACACAGCTACCTCATTGCGCCTCTTTTTTTCTTTGCGTCATGTGCTGTTTGGGGAGGGTTTTTTGGAAGGGACATCCTGCGTGACACTGCAGTGCCACTCCTAGATGGGCCCGGTGTTTGTGTCGGCCACTAGGGTCGCTAATCTTACTCACACAGCTACCTCATTGCGCCTCTTTTTTTCTTTGCGTCATGTGCTGTTTGGGGAGGGTTTTTTGGAAGGGCCATCCTGCGTGACACTGCAGTGCCACTCCTAGATGGGCCCGGTGTTTGTGTCGGCCACTAGGGTCGCTAATCTTACTCACACAGCTACCTCATTGCGCCTCTTTTTTTCTTTGCGTCATGTGCTGTTTGGGGAGGGTTTTTTGGAAGGGACATCCTGCGTGACACTGCAGTGCCACTCCTAGATGGGCCCGGTGTTTGTGTCGGCCACTAGGGTCGCTTATCTTACTCACACAGCGACCTCGGTGCAAATTTTAGGACTAAAAATAATATTGTGAGGTGTGAGGTATTCAGAATAGACTGAAAATGAGTGTAAATTATGGTTTTTGAGGTTAATAATACTTTGGGATCAAAATGACCCCCAAATTCTATGATTTAAGCTGTTTTTTAGTGTTTTTTGAAAAAAACACCCGAATCCAAAACACACCCGAATCCGACAAAAAAAATTCGGTGTGGTTTTACCAAAACGCGTTCGAACCCAAAACACGGCCGCGGAACCGAACCCAAAACCAAAACACAAAACCCGAAAAATTTCAGGCGCTCATCTCTAGGTTAATTTGTGAGGGTGAATAGTGGTTGGTGGAGCAACAGAGTCAAGAGCAGAAGTAAGGGAAGCATTGTATGTGGAAGTGGCTTGTTCAGGGCATGAGAGAGAGAGAATAGGAGAGAGAAGTGAGTCAAACAGGGAGGAAAGGAATGTGGTGTCAATAGCTTCAATGTTACGCTTAGTGATGGTAGCCTTAGGAGGTAGAGATGGGGAAGTCGAGAGAGATAGGTTGAAGGAGAGCAGGTGGTGGTCAGAGAGGGGAAATGGGGAGTTGGAAAAATCAGAAATATCACAACGGTGAGTGAAGACCAGATCCAGTGAGCTCCCATTCACATGGGAGGGTGAGGAGGTCCACTGGGAGAGACCAAGTGAAGAGGTGAGGTTAAGGAGTTTAGAGGCAGGGGATTGTGTGGGGATGTCAATAGGGATGTTGAAATCGCCTAGGATAATGGTGGGAATGTCAGAAGAGAGGAAGTGAGGAAGCCAGGAAGCAAAGTTGTCGATTAATTTGGAAGCAGTGCCAAGGGGGCGGTAAATGACAGCTACTCTAAGATGGACTGGTTGGAAGAGGCATATGGCGTGGACCTCAAATGTAGAGAATATAAGGGATGGTTCTGGTGGTATGAGTTGGTAGGAGTAACTAGAAGGTAAAAGGACCCCAACACCACCCCCATGGCGACCCCCAGGTCGGGGTGTGTGTGTGAATGTAAGGCCCCCAGCAGAGAGAGCAGCAGCAGAAGTAGTGTCAGAGGGCGTAATCCAAGTTTCAGTAATGGCTAGTAGGTGTAGGGAGTTGGAAATGAAAAGGTCATGAGTGGGGACCAGTTTGTTATAAACAGATCTGGCATTCCAGAGGGCACAGGATAGGGGGTATGAGTTTGTGGGAGAGATGTGAATTAGATTTTCAGGGTTGCTGTAGCGATGAGGTGGGATTAACTTTGAGGGCAGGGATGATGAGAGAGTAGTGATGGTACGGGTGCCTGAGCTAGGAGGGGAAACTGCAGGAGGTGGGCAGGGAGGGAGGTCAGTGTGATGTGGATGGGGGTGTGGGGAGGTGACAGGGAATGGAGAGAGGGAGCAGGGCTGAGTTGTGGGGTAGCAGGACCATGGGGCAGAGGTGAATGAAAGTGGGGTAACAGGAAAGGTGGGGGAAGAAAACAGAGGGATGGAGGGGAGACAGAGGAGGGGAGAGAGGAGGAGGTGGAGGAGACTAGGGGGGAAGGCTAAAGATACATTATTAGGTAGACACTGAGTGATGTGGGGAGTATAAGAAAACCTTGACATAGTGTTAAGTAGGTAAATAGGTTGAGGGAAAGTGGAAGTAGGAGAGGAGACTGTAAGGCAATCCGAGCAGAAGAATTGCAGAAATGCAGGTGAGAAAAGCAGTGTAGGCTCAAGGGGTGTAGATTTAGTATGAAATGAGTCAAAAGCGTAGATAAAGTGGGTGCAGAAAAGTATTTGGAGTGTAAGAAATGAAAGGATTGTGAGAGGTTTAAGAAGCAATGGTAATTATGTTAGATGTTTTAAGTGTTTGCAGGTAAAATTGCATTGGTGCAGCTGTGCTTAAAAAACAAAATTACAATAATACAGATACAGGCATTTGTAGGTGAAATGGATGGTTTATGAAATGTCCAACTAAGGTAGTTCTGTGCTATGTAATCAGATGCAACAATCAGGAGGTGAGTGATCTGAGGAGTAAGTGACTCACATTTGTTATTAGTTCTTCAGTTTTCTTTGTTTTGTTAGATTGGTGTGCTTCTGTTTTCCTTCTTTTTCACTTCGATTGAACGCTGATTGAACACTGCTGTTATGTGTCAATTTTATCACGCTTTGATAAAAATGCACGCTTAGATCAATAAATGCACAGCCAAATGGCTTTGCACAGCCTACACCATTGGACTTAAGTAGAAGACTATCACAAGTGAAACCAATAATTGAAATCTGTAACCACACCCCACCCCCTCAAATGCCAGGCAATAAATTACCGTAAAAACAACAACCAGGCATTCCACAAAGATTAAACTGGGTCTATATCATTCAAAACTTTAAAAAAGTACTTCAAAATCACATACTATGCAATAATGTTTCAATTTGCATAACCCAGCAGAATTAGCTTTGCATATATAGATATAGTGCAGCAGAATATATTGGTGGTTGTAGTCAATTGTAATTACCTGTAGGTGACAAGAAGAGAAGAAACGTCAATTCACAATCAATATCAGCTGAAGATAAATTAACGCTGATTGAACGCTGCTGTTATGTGTCAATTTTATCACGCTTTGATAAAAATGCACGCTTAGATCAATAAATGCACAGCCAAACGGCTTTGCACAGCCTACACCATTGGACTTAAGTAGAAGACTATTACAAGTGAAACCAATAATTTAAATCTGTAACCACACCCCACCCCCTCAAATGCCAGGCAATAAATTACCTTAAAAACAACAACCAGGCATTCCACAAAGATTAAACTGGGTCTATATCATTCAAAACTTTAAAAAAGTACTTCAAAATCACATACTATGCAATAATGTTTCAATTTGCATTACCCAGCAGAATTAGCTTTGCATATATAGATATAGTGCAGCAGAATATATTGGTGGTTGTAGTCAATTGTAATTACTCAGCAGAATTAGCTTTGCATATATAGATATAGTGCAGCAGAATATATTGGTGGTTGTAGTCAATTGTAATTACCCAGCAGAATTAGCTTTGCAAATATAGATATAGTGCAGCAGAATATATTGGTGGTTGTAGTCAGTTGTAATTACCCAGCAGAATTAGCTTTGCATATATATAGTGCAGCAGAATATATTGGTGGTTGTAGTCAATTGTAATTACCCAGCAGCAGCTCTACTGCACTCAACATCACCAGTGCTCACAATATATATAATGCTATATACTATGCCATAGTGGTGCTTACTATATAACACCTCCTACTGCGTTCCCCCTGGCAATGAGCATGACACCCAGAGAGTGAAACCCCTGGCAATGAGCATGACACCCAGCACGTGAAACTCTTGGCATTGAGCAGTTTTTGTAAAAGTAATTAGAAGCTTTACTGTAGGGCATAGTGTATCACAGATATTGTGGTGAGTGACATAATATGTTCCAAAGGGCATTAATGTGTGGGGCTTAACATGGTGGAAATTACTGTACTTTTTTCCCTGTGGTGGCCGAGGTCTGTTGGTGCAGGGTCAAGAACTGGGGTGTAAGGTAGTCTTTGCCTGCAAGGCTACGCCCATTTTATGGAGACCATACCCATTTTTGCGAGGTCACGCCCCCCCATCCCGTCCGGAGCGCTCACGCAAATATAGTTTTTTATATATATATATATATGGGGGAGGGGCACAATTTTTAATGCCAATGGTGGCGGGGGGCACGCATTTGAAGCCAAATTGTTTAGAAACACCCCTGCAAGAAAATATCTGCAAATCCAATGTTACCATAAGTGTGGCATATACCTGCGCTTGCTCGCGGGGTGAGAACATCTCCCTAATTGAATTCAGCGATATGAATAGAGGTTGTGCAGCAGCCACAGAAAGGGTTAATCTCTGCAACTTGTCACGAAATTACATTGTTGCAATTTTAGCTGGGAGCTGCAATAATTACTCTAATACATAACACAGCCAACACTTCTATATTCACACAATATACTGCATGGTGAATATAGAAGTGGTGCTTACTAAACAGCACCTCCTACTGCATTCCACATCACCGCTGGTCACACTCATATCAGGCCCATAATGCTGTATACTATGCCATAGTGGTGCTTACTATATAACACCAGGTGCTGTGCAGTGGTCAAAACACACTAACTGGTCCCATGCTGTTGTTGAACTAAAGGCCTATACACACGATGAGATTCGGTCTTTGCTAATAGGTTTAAAAAGGTTACATAAAAGCTACTTTATGTATTTATTCATTAAAGTTTTTAAGTTGTATTTTACAACCATACAATGATATGATATACAATGTATCGTATAATCATTACATAATGTTGATGGCATTGAATTGTCTCTGCCTTGACTAGTGGCAGCAGCTTCAGCACTAGGTGGAAGTGGATCTTGATCTTTCCCTATTTTCTCTGACGTCCTAAGTGGATGCTGGGGACTCCGTCAGGACCATGGGGAATAGCGGCTCCGCAGGAGACAGGGCACAAAAGTAAAAGCTTTAGGATCAGGTGGTGTGCACTGGCTCCTCCCCCTATGACCCTCCTCCAAGCCTCAGTTAGATTTTTGTGCCCGGCCGAGAAGGGTGCAATCTAGGTGGCTCTCCTAAAGAGCTGCTTAGAGTAAAAGTTTTGTTAGTTTTTTTTATTTTCAGTGAGTCCTGCTGGCAACAGGCTCACTGCATCGAGGGACTTAGGGGAGAGAAGTGAACTCACCTGCATGCAGGATGGATTGGCTTCTTAGGCTACTGGACACCATTAGCTCCAGAGGGAGTCGGAACACAGGTCTCACCCTGGGGTTCGTCCCGGAGCCGCGCCGCCGACCCCCTTGCAGATGCCGAAAAGTGAAGAGGTCCAGAAACCGGCGGCAGAAGACTTTTCAGTCTTCATAAGGTAGCGCACAGCACTGCAGCTGTGCGCCATTGTTGTCAGCACTGAGGGTGCAGGGCGCTGGGGGGGGGCGCCCTGGGCAGCAATGATAGTACCTTATTCTGGCTAAAAATACATCACATATAGCCCCTGGGGGCTATATGGATGTATTTAACCCCTGCCAGGTCTCAGAAAAACGGGAGAAGAAGCCCGCCGAAAAGGGGGCGGGGCCTATTCTCCTCAGCACACAGCGCCATTTTCCCTCACAGAAATGCTGGTGGGAAGGCTCCCAGGCTCTCCCCTGCACTGCACTACAGAAACAGGGTTAAAACAGAGAGGGGGGGCACTTATTTGGCGATATGACTATATATATTAAAATGCTATAAGGGAAAAACACTTATATAAAGGTTGTCCCTGTATAATTATAGCGTTTTTGGTGTGTGCTGGCAAACTCTCCCTCTGTCTCCCCAAAGGGCTAGTGGGGTCCTGTCCTCTATCAGAGCATTCCCTGTGTGTGTGCTGTGTGTCGGTACGTGTGTGTCGACATGTATGAGGACGATGTTGGTGAGGAGGCGGAGCAATTGCCTGTAATGGTGATGTCACTCTCTAGGGAGTCGACACCGGAATGGATGGCTTATTTAAGGAATTACGTGATAATGTCAACACGCTGCAAGGTCGGTTGACGACATGAGACGGCCGGCAAACCAATTAGTACCTGTCCAGGCGTCTCAAACACCGTCAGGGGCGTTAAAACGTCCTTTACCTCAGTCGGTCGACACAGACACAGACACGGACACTGACTCCAGTGTCGACGGTGAAGAAACAAACGTATTTTTCCTTTAGGGCCACACGTTACTTGTTAAGGGCAATGAAGGAGATGTTACATATTTCTGATACTACAAGTACCACAAAAAAGGGTATTATGTGGAGTGTGAAAAAACTACATGTGGTTTTTCCTGAATCAGATAAATTAAATGAAGTGTGTGATGATGCGTGGGTTTCCCCCGATAGAAAATTATTGGCGGTATACCCTTTCCCGCCAGAAGTTATGGCGCGTTGGGAAACACCCCTTAGGGTGGATAAGGCGCTCACACGCTTATCAAAACAAGTGGCGTTACCGTCTCCAGATACGGCCGCCCTCAAGGAGCCAACTGATAGGAGGCTGGAAAATATCCTAAAAAGTATATACACACATACTGGTGTTATACTGCGACCAGCGATCGCCTCAGCCTGGATGGGCAGCGCTGGGGTGGCTTGGTCGGATTCCCTGACTGGAAATATTGATACCCTTGACAGGGACAGTATTTTATTGACTATAGAGCATTTAAAGGATGCATTTCTATATATGCGAGATGCACAGAGGGATAATTGCACTCTGGCATCAAGAGTAAGTGCGATGTCCATATCTGCCAGAAGATGTTTATGGACACGACAGTGGTCAGGTGATGCAGATTCCAAACGGCACATGGAAGTATTGCCGTATAAAGGGGAGGAGTTATTTGGGGTCGGTCCATCGGACCTGGTGGCCACGGCAACAGCTGGAAAATCCACCTTTTTTACCCCAAGTCACATCTCAGCAGAAAAAGACATCGTCTTTTCAGCCTCAGTCCTTTCGTCCCCATAAGGGCAAGCGGGCAAAAGGCCAGTCATATCTGCCCAGGGATAGAGGTAAGGGAAGAAGACTGCAGCAGGCAGCCCATTCCCAGGAACAGAAGCCTTCCACCGCTTCTGCCAAGTCCTCAGCATGACGCTGAGGCCGTACAAACAGGTGCGGTGGGGGGTCGTCTCAAGAGTTTCAACACGCAGTGGGCTCACTCGCAAGTGGACCCCTGGATCCTACAAGTAGTATCCCAGGGGTACAGATTGGAAATTCGAGACGTCTCCCCCTCGCAGGTTCCTGAAGTTTGCTTTACCAACGTCTCCCTCCGACAGGGAGGCAGTATTGGAAACAATTCACAAGCTGTATTCCCAGCAGGTGATAATCAAAGTACCCCTCCTACAACAAGGAAAGGGGTATTATTCCACACTATATTGTGGTACTGAAGCCAGACGGCTCGGTGAGACCTATTCTAAATCTTAAATATTTGAACGCTTACATACAAAGGTTCAAATCAAGATGGAGTCACTCAGAGCAGTGATAGCGAACCAGGAAGAAGGGGACTATATGGTGTCCCTGGACATCAAGGATGCTTACCTCCATGTCCCAATTTGCCCTTCTCACCAAGGGTACCTCAGGTTCGTGGTACAAAACTGTCACTATCAGTTTCAGACGCTGCCGTTTGGATTGTCCACGGCACCCCGGGTCTTTACCAAGGTAATGGCCGAAATGATGATTCTTCTTCAAAGAAAAGGCGTCTTAATTATCCCTTACTTGGACGATCTCCTGATAAGGGCAAGGTCCAGAGAACAGTTGGAGGTCGGAGTAGCACTATCTCAAGTAGTTCTACGACAGCACGGGTGGATTCTAAATATTCCAAAATCGCAGCTGTCTCCGACGACACGTCTGCTGTTCCTAGGGATGATTCTGGACACAGTCCAGAAAAAGGTGTTTCTCCCGGAGGAGAAAGCCAGGGAGTTATCCGAGCTAGTCAGGAACCTCCTAAAACCAGGAAAAGTGTCAGTGCATCATTGCACAAGGGTCCTGGGAAAAATGGTGGCTTCTTACGAAGCGATTCCATTCGGCAGATTTCACGCAAGAACTTTTCAGTGGGATCTGCTGGAAAAATGGTCCGGATCGCATCTTCAGATGCATCAATGGATAACCCTGTCTCCAAGGACAAGGGTGTCTCTTCTGTGGTGGCTGCAGAGTGCTCATCTACTAAAGGGCCACAGATTCGGCATTCAGGACTGGGTCCTGGTGACCACGGATGCCAGCCTGAAAGGCTGGGGAGCAGTCACACAAGGAAAAAATTTCCAGGGAGTGTAATCAAGTCTGGAGACTTCTCTCCACATAAATATACTGGAGCTAAGAGCAATTTACAATGCTCTAAGCTTAGCAAGACCTCTGCTTCAAGGTCAGCCGGTATTGATCCAGTGGGACAACATCACGGCAGTCGCCCACGTAAACAGACAGGGCGGCACAAGAAGCAGGAGGACAATGGCAGAAACTGCAAGGATTCTTCGCTGGGCGGAAAATCATGTGATAGCACTGTCAGCAGTGTTCATTCCGGGAGTGGACAACTGGGAAGCAGATTTCCTCAGCACGACCTCCACCCGGGAGAGTGGGGACTTCATCGGGAAGTCTTCCACATGATTGTGAACCGTTGGGAAAGACCAAAGGTGGACATGATGGCGTCCCGCCTGAACAAAAAACTGGACAGGTATTGCGCCAGGTCAAGAGACCCTCAGGCAATAGCTGTGGACGTTCTGGTAACACCGTGGGTGTACCAGTCGGTGTATGTGTTCCCTCCTCTGCTTCTCATACCTAAGGTACTGAGAATTATAAGACGTAGAGGAGTAAGAACTATACTCGTGGCTCCGGATTGGCCAAGAAGGACTTGGTACCCGGAACTTCAAGAGATGCTCACAGAGGACTCATGGCCTCTGCCGTTAAGAAGGGACTTGCTTCAGCAAGTACCATGTCTGTTCCAAGACTTAACGCGGCTGCGTTTGACGGCATGGCGGTTGAACGCCGGATCCTAAGGGAAAAAGGCATTCCGGAAGAGGTCATTCCTACCCTGGTCAAAGCCAGGAAGGAGGTGACCGCACAACATTATCACCACATGTGGCGAAAATATGTTGCGTGGTGTGAGGCCAGGAAGGCCCCACGAAGAAATTTCAACTCGGTCGATTCCTGCATTTCCTGCAAACAGGAGTGTCTATGGGCCTCAAATTGGGGTCCATTAAGGTTCAAATTTCGGCCCTGTCGATTTTCTTCCAGAAAGAATTGGCTTCAGTTCCTGAAGTCCAGAAGTTTGTCAAGGGAGTACTGCATATACAACCCCCTTTTGTGCCTCCAGTGGCACTGTGGGATCTCAACGTAGTTCTGGGATTCCTCAAATCACATTGGTTTAAACCGCTCAAATCTGTGGATTTGAAATATCTCACATGGAAAGTGACCATGATGTTGGCCCTGGCCTCGGCCAGGCGAGTGTCAGAATTGGCGGCTTTGTCTCACAAAAGCCCATATCTGATTGTCCATTCGGACAGGGCAGAGCTGCGGACTCGTCCCCAGTTTCTCCCTAAGGTGGTGTCAGCGTTTCACCTGAACCAGCTTATTGTGGTACCTGCGGCTACTAGGGACTTGGAGGACTCCAAGTTGCTAGATGTTGTCAGGGCCCTGAAAATATAGGTTTCCAGGACGGCTGGAGTCAGGAAAACTGACTTGCTGTTATTCTGTATGCACCCAACAAACTGGGTGCTCTTGCTTCTAAGCAGACGATTGCTAGTTGGATGTGTAGTACAATTCAGCTTGCACATTCTGTGGCAGGCCTGCCACAGCCAAAATATGTAAATGCCCATTCCACAAGGAAGGTGGGCTCATCTTGGGCGGCTGCCCGAGGGGTCTCGGCTTTACAACTTTGCCGAGCTGCTACTTGGTCAGGGGCACACCCTGGCTGAGGAGGACCTGGAGTTCTCTCACTCGGTGCTGCAGAGTCATCCGCACTCTCCCGCCCGTTTGGGAGCTTTGGTATAATCCCCATGGTCCTGACGGAGTCCCCAGCATCCACTTAGGACGTCAGAGAAAATAAGAATTTACTTACCGATAATTCTATTTCTCGTAGTCCGTAGTGGATGCTGGGCGCCCATCCCAAGTGCGGATTGTCTGCAATACTTGTACATAGTTATTGTTACAAAAATCGAAATTTGAACCTTAATGGACCCTAATTTTAGGCCCATAGACAGTCCTGTTTGCAGGAAATGGAGGAAACGACCCAGTTGAAATTCCTCTGTAGGGGCCTTCTTGGCCTCACACCACGCAACATATTTTCGCCAAATGCGGTGATAATGTTTTGCGGTTACATCCTTCCTGGCTTTGACCAGGGTAGGGATGACTTCATCTGGAATGCCTTTTTCCTTCAGGATCCGGCGTTCAACCGCCATGCCGTCAAACGCAGCCGCGGTAAGTCTTGGAACAGACAAGGCCCCTGTTGGAGCAGGTCCTTTCTTAGAGGTAGAGGCCACGGGTCTTCCGTGAGCATCTCTTGAAGTTCCGGGTACCAAGTCCTTCTTGGCCAATCCGGAACCACGAGTATCGTTCTTACTCCTCTCCTTCTTATGATTCTCAGTACTTTTGGTATGAGAGGCAGAGGAGGGAACACATACACTGACTGGTACACCCACGGTGTCACCAGAGCGTCCACCGCTATTGCCTGAGGGTCCCTTGACCTGGCGCAATATCTGTCTAGTTTTTTGTTTAGACGTGACGCCATCATGTCCACCTTTGGTTTTTCCCAACGGTTTACAATCAGGTGGAAGACTTCTGGGTGAAGTCCCCACTCTCCCGGGTGAAGGTCGTGTCTGCTGAGGAAGTCTGCTTCCCAGTTGTCCACTCCCGGAATGAACACTGCTGACAGAGCTACCACATGATTTTCCGCCCAGCGAAGAATCCTTGCAGCTTCTGCCATTGCCCTCCTGCTTCTCGTGCCGCCCTGTCTGTTTACGTGGGCGACTGACGTGATGTTGTCCGATTGGATCAATACCGCCTGACCCTGAAGAAGGGGTTTCGCTTGACTTAGGGCATTGTAAATGGCCCTTAGTTCCAGAATGTTTATATGAAGAGATGTTTCCATGCTTGACCACAAGCCCTGGAAATTTTTTCCCTGTGTGACTGCCCCCCAGCCTCTCAGGCTGGCGTCCGTGGTCACCAGGACCCAATCCTGAATGCCAAATCTGCGGCCCTCTAGTAGATGAGCACTCTACAGCCACCACAGAAGAGACACCCTTGTCCTTGTCGACAGGGTTATCCGCTGATGCATCTGAAGATGCGATCCGGACCATTTGTCCAGTAGATCCCACTGAAACGTTCTTGCATGGAATCTTCCGAATGGAATCGCTTCGTAAGAAGCCACCATTTTTCCCAGGACCCTCGTGCACTGATGCACTGACACCTGGTCTGGTTTTAGGAGGTTCCTGACTAGCTCGGATAACTCCCTGGCCTTCTCCTCCGGGAGAAACACCTTTTTCTGGACTGTGTCCAGAATCATTCCTAGGAACAGTAGACGTGTCGTTGGAATCAGCTGCGATTTTGGAATATTTAGGATCCACCCGTGCAGACGTAACACTACCTGAGATAGTGCTACTCCGACTTCTAACTGTTCCCTGGACCTTGCCCTTATCAGGAGATCGTCCAAGTAAGGGATAATTAAGATGCCTTTTCTTCGAAGAAGAATCATCATTTCGGCCATTACCTTGGTAAAGACCCGAGGTGCCGTGGACAACCCAAACGGCAGCGTCTGAAACTGATAATGACAGTTTTGTACTACAAACCTGAGGTACCCTTGGTGAGACGGGTAGATTGGGACGTGGAGATAAGCATCCTTGATGTCCAGAGACACCATATAGTCCCCTTCTTCCAGGTTTGCTATCACCGCTCTGAGTGATTCCATCTTGAATTTGAACCTCTTTATGTAAGTGTTCAGGGATTTTAGATTTAAAATTGGTCTCACCGAGCCGTCCGGCTTCGGTACCACAAACAGCGTGGAATAAAACCCCTTTCCCTGTTGTAGGAGGGGTACCTTGATTATCACCTGCTGGGAATACAGCTTGTGAATGGCTTCCAAAACTGCCTCCCTGTCGGAGGGAGACTTTGGTAGAGCAGACTTCAGGAACCGGCGAGGGGTAAACGCCTCGAATTCCAGTTTGTACCCCTGCGATACCACCTGTAGAATCCAGGGGTCCACTTGCGAGTGAGCCCACTGCGCGTTGAAATTCTTGAGACGGGCCCCCACCATGTCTGAGTCTGCTTGTAAAGCCCCAGCGTCATGCTGAAGACTTGGCAGAAGCAGGGGATGGCTTCTGCTCCTGGGAAGCGGCTGCATGGTGCAGTCTTTTTCCCCTTCCTCTGCCCCGGGGCAGGAAGGAATGGCCTTTAGCTCGCTTGTACTTATGGGAACGAAAGGACTGAGTTTGAAAAGACGGTGTCTTTTTCTGCTGATGTGAAGTGACCTGGGGTAAAAAGGTGGATTTTCCAGCCGTTGCCGTGGCCACCAGGTCCGATAGACCAGCCCCAAATAACTCCTCCCCTTTATACGGCAATACTTCCATATGTCGTTTGGAATCCGCATCGCCTGACCACTGTCGCGTCCATAACGCTCTTCTGGCAGAAATGGACATAGCACTTACTCTTGATGCCAGGGTGCAAATATCCCTCTGTGCATCACGCATATATAGTAATGCATCCTTCAAATGCTCTATAGTTAACAGTATATTGTCCCTATCCAGGGTATCAATATTTTCAGTCAGGGAATCCGACCACGCGACGCCAGCACTGCACATCCAGGCTGAAGCGATTGCTGGTCGCAGTATAACACCAGTATGTGTGTATATACTTTTAAGAATATTTTCCAGCCTTCTATCTGCTGGTTCTTTGAGGGTGGCCGTATCAGGAGATGGTAACGCTACTTGTTTAGATAAACGTGTGAGCGCCTTATCTACCCTAGGGGGTGTTTCCCAACGTGTCCTAACCTCTAACGGGAAAGGATATAGTGCCAATAATTTTTTAGAAATTAGCAGTTTTTTGTCGGGGGAAACCCACGCTTTATCACACACCTCATTTAACTCATCTGACTCAGGGAAAACTATTGGTAGTTTTTTCACACCCCACATAATACCCTTCTTTGTGGTACTTGTAGTGTCAGAAATGTTCAATGCTTCCTTCATTGCCGTGATCATGTAACGTGTGGCCCTACTGGACATTACGTTTGTCTCCTCACCGACGACACTAGACTCAGTATCTGTGTCTGGATCTGTGTCGACCCACTGAGGTAACGGGCGTTTTAGGGCCCCTGACGGTGTCTGAGACGCCTGGACAGGCACTAATTGATTTGCCGGCTGTCTCATGTCATCAACCGTTCTTTGCAAAGTGCTGACATTATCACTTAATTCTTTAAATACGATCATCCAGTCAGGTGTCGACTCCCTAGGGGGTGACATCACTAACCCAGGCAATTGCTCCGCCTCCACATCATTTTCCTCCTCATACATGTCGACACACACGTACCGACACAAAGCACACACACCGGGAATGCTCTGATAGAGGACAGGACCCCACAAGCCCTTTGGAGAGACAGAGGGAGAGTCTGCCAGCACACACCAAGCGCTATATATATATACAGGGATAACCTTATATAAGTGTTAATCCCTTATAGCTGCTGTTTATATAGTTTTTAGCTGCCAATAGTGCCCCCCCTTCTCTTTTTTACCCTGATTCAGTAGCAAGTCTGCAGGGGAGAGTCAGGGAGCCGTCCTTCCAGCGGAGCTGTGAGGGAAAATGGCGCTTGTGTGCTGAGGAGATAGGCTCCGCCCCTTCACGACGTCCTTATCTCCCGCTTTTTCTGTAAAAAATGGCAGGGGTTAAAATACATCCATATAGCCCCAGAGCTATATGTGATGTATTCTTTAGCCAATCTAAGGTATATCATGTTATATTGCGTCTCAGGGCGCTCCCCCCCAGCGCCCTGCACCCTCAGTGACCGGAGTGTGAAGTGTGCTGAGAGCAATGGCGCACAGCTGCGGTGCTGTGCGCTACCTTAGTCTGAAGACAGGATCGTCTTCTGCCGCCGATTTCACCGGACCTCTTCGCTCTTCTGGCTCTGTAAGGGGGCCGGCGGCGCGGCTCCGGGACCCATCCAGGCTGAACCTGTGATCGTCCCTCTGGAGCTAATGTCCAGTAGCCTAAGAAACCCGATCCACTCTGCACGCAGGTGAGTCCGTTTCTTCTCCCCTTAGTCCCACGATGCAGTGAGCCTGTTGCCAGCAGGACTCACTGAAAATAAAAAACCTAAAATATACTTTTATTCTAAGCAGCTCAGGAGAGCCACCTAGCCTGCACCCTTCTCGTTCGGGCACAAAAATCTAACTGGGGCTTGGAGGAGGGTCATAGGGGGAGGAGCCAGTGCACACCACCTGATCCTAAAGCTTTTATTCTTGTGCCCTGTCTCCTGCGGAGCCGCTATTCCCCATGGTCCTTACGGAGTCCCAGCATCCACTAGGACGTCAGAGAAAATACCTATTAAAAAGGTACAGTTGGAGGGTATGTCACTGTGACTGGAATGATGACATATGCACAGTGACAGGACACTACCACAGCACCCTACAGCAGCCATATGCGGCACAAGACACTGGAGTATTAGTAATGTACTGTAGTATACTGAGCACCACAAGACAATGAGCAGTGATACGGAGCACTGATGAGATTACTAGAACTGACACAGAGCAGCCAGATGCAGCACTGGACTATTAGTAATGTTCTGTAGTATACTGAGCACCACAATGCAGCACAAAACAATGAGCAGTGATACTGAGCACTGATGAGGATACTAGAACTGACACTGAGCAGCAAGATGCAGTACTGGACTATTAGTAATGTACTCTAGTATACTGAGCACCACAATGCAGCACAAGACAATGAGCAGTGATACTGAGCACTGATGAGGATACTACTGAGAACTGACACTGAGCAGGAGAGACACACTACAATTTCATCTTGCGCCTCTTTTTTTATTTATCTTTGCATCATGTGCTGTTTGGGGCTATTTTTTTAAGTGCCATCCTGTCTGACACTGCAGTGCCACTCCTAGATGGGCCAGGTGTTTGTGCTGCCCACTTGGGTCGCTTAGCTTAGTCATCCAGGGACCTTGGTGCAAATTTTAGGACTAAAAATAATATTGGGAGGTGTGAGGTGTTCAGAATAGACTGGAAAGGAGTAGAAATTGGTTATTGAGCTTAATACTATAGGATCAAAATTACCCCCAAATTCTATGATTTTAGCTGTTTGAGGTTTTAAAAAAAAATCACCCGAATCCAAAACCCGAAAGTGTGGTTTTGCCAAAACGCGTCCGTATCCAAAACACAACTGCGGATCCGAAACCAAAACCAAAACATGAAACACGAAAAATGCCCGCTGCACATCTCTAGTTAGGGGAGAAGCATGTAGCCTTGTAGACTATGCACAGCTATATCTAGAAAAATATACGATCTAATCTTTAACCAACCAATGCAAGAAAGTATTTAATGTGAAAATACGAAACACTAGACTAATTGGAGGTGCGCCCTAAAGCAAATTACAATGTTAGGATTAGGGGGTTCGGAAAGACCTCTAGTGTATACACTACTATATACATTTTAAGATAGGAAGGTACAAATTACATATTCACATTGCATCTATGGGCTGGATTCAAATGTCCCTTTCCTCCCTCAATCGTGCCCGTCAGCAGCTATTCTAATGTTGCTGCCAACGGGTGCGACATGTTTATTTCAGCTCGCTACCCCCAGGGGAAACAAGCTGAAATGTGTGCAAAGAGACCCATTTGGGCAACCAAACGGTGTCTTTTCACGATCGCGCCCATTACTTTATTCAGGTTTAGGTGCTTTGTGCACCTAAACCAGAGTGTAATGGGCGCAATAATTGAATGCATTTGAATTTCCCTTATATGTGTGTGTGTGATATACACACAGACACACATACTGTATTTCTTTATATAATGGACACCTCAGTTTCTATTCATTCATGTCCTGCCCCCTACTCTGTCAGACCCCTTCCCCTCTACTTTTCTGACCCCAAACGCCACTCATTCTTGTTGAGTGCTGGTGGGCCCATTCAGAATTTTGCTATGGGGCCCACAAAGGTCTAGTTACGCCACTGGGCAGGGTTATAGAGGAGGCGGTGCAAGGCATCCTGGGAACAGTCAAAGCTTTAGCCTGTTGGTGCCTTGGATCAACATCCAACTCTACACCCCGATGTTAGTGTAGTGCCTTTTGGGGTTAAGGTTTTACAGAAAGTTACAGGTTTTTTTAATTTAGTAAAATATGCCCCATTTTAAAGATAGGGCATTTAAATTTGTTGCACCTGTGCAGTACATAGCAGCCTGCAGGGCATGTACAGTGGCTTCATTTGGGTGCACATACATTGCCGGCTCCTGGTCGCAAACTGAAATTATTGTGTGTAAGTGGAATTAGCGGTGTTTATGTCATACAGGGGGGTGGGGGAGGTTTGTGGTTGGCGGGGGGCACGCTGTGCGATTATTGTTTTGCATCTATACATACATGCGCTAACACCTGGACATACACTGATGTACCCACACCTAATATCCATACATACACGCCCTGACACCTGGACATACACCAACATTCCCACACCTGCATCTATACATACACATGCTGACACCTGGACATACACCAACATACAAGCACCTGCATCTATATATACACGCGCTGACAAATGGACATACACCGACGTACCCACACTTGCATCTATACATACATGCACTGACATCTGGACATACAAGCACCTGCATCTATACATACACGCGCTGACACCTGAACCTACACTGACGTTCCCACACCTGCATCTATACATACACATTCTGACACCTGGACATACACAGACGTACCCACACCTGCATCTATACATACACGCGTTGACACCTGGACGTACACTGACGTACACACACCTACATCTATATATGCATGGATGCAAATGTGGGTACGTCTGTATACGTCCAGTTGTTAGCATGTGTATGTATAGATGTTAGGTGTGGGTACATCAGTGTATGTCCAGGTGTCAGCACATGTATGTATAGATTCACATGTGGGTACGTTGGTGTACGTTTAGGGGTCAGCGTGTTTATGTATAGATGTTGGTGTGTGTATATCAGTGTACGTACAGATATAGGTGTGTGTATGTATGTATGTATGTATGTATGTATGTATGTATGTATGTATATGTATAGAGGAAGGTGTGATACATACATATAACACATACATGATAGATACATACATATATCACACACACGATAGATAGATAGATAGATAGATAGATAGAACACATACATACAAGATAGATACATACATACATACATACATACATGATAGATACATATATACACACACATACGATAGATAGATAGATAGATAGATAGATAGATAGATACATACATATATATATATATATATATATATATATATATATCACAAACATATATGATTCATACATATATCACACACACATACATGATACATACATGAGAAAGACCTGGGATGGTGATGAGGCCCGGGCCCCCTGCTGATGTTGCGTTGAGGAAGGCAGTGTTCCAGGGCGGATGCCAGTCGGGGAGAGCGCCGCGCAGCCCGGGAAAAATACTGCTGAGGAGCTACATCTGGAAGAGCCCCAGGGAGGGAGAGTGTCACATGCCCCATCCTGCGCGGCACACTCTGCAGGCCTGCACATGGGAAGGGAGGTCTCTGGCCACACATACTCACCCTGCTGCTGAAGCCCCGCTGCTGTCCCCATCAGCGCTCTCCAGCGGGGAGCGGGGCCAGGATGAACCTCAACCTGTGAGAACTATCTTCATGATCAAGAGATCTCATATGCAAGATAAGTATGTGTTGGGAAAGGGCTGGGGAGGGCGGCTGCTCGGGCACACCCTCGTCAAGTTAAGGAGATTTAACTGAGGAACACAAGGGAACTCTCGTCTGGGGACAACAACTGCAGGGAGACCACATCTTTTCAGATGAACATGGGAGGGCGGAAGGCTGCCTAATACTGAAGCACCCTCAGACATTAAACCATATGCAACAACTATTGCAAGCATTCCTGGGGGAAGGTCTGCAGCAGACGGATTTGCATTCAGTGATGTCATCCAAGCAGTGGGCCAAAGTTGGCTGGAACCCTCATCTGTATATGAAAAGAGAAAAGGGGCATGTGGGGCATGGTGGTCTTTTGCGGCGCTTGGATAACCCCAAGTTTGCATTAAACACCCCCACCCTCCTTCGGTGTGGGGCTCATGTTGGCCATGCCCAAGCCCCTGAAGCATTCTAGCTGATTTCTTGCAGCAGCTGGGCACTGTAACAGCTTCAGAGCTGATCTACAAGACAAGTAAAAGGGTGTGGGCCCTGCAGTACCACCGGTAGTTTGCATACACACATATATAGGACAGCATCTCTTATATGCCCCAGGGTCAATAAAATAGTATCCTTGTCTAGGCTATCCATCCCCTCAGATAAGGCATTTGTCCATGCCGCTACAGCACTACACACCCAGGTCGACGCAATTGCCGGTCTGAGTAAGGTACCTGAATGTGTATAAATGGACTTCAGGGTAATCTCCTGTTTGCGGTCAGCACACTCTTTGAGGGTAGCCGTATCCTGGGACGGGAGGGCTACCTTCTTGGATAAGCGTGTTAATGCTTTGTCCACCCTAGGGGAGGATTCCCATCGTAACCTATCCGTTGATGGGAAAGGATACGCCATAAGAATCCTTTTGGAAATCTGCAGTCTTTTATCTGGAGATTTCCAAGCTTTTTCACATAACTCGTTCAGCTCGTGTGAGGGGGGAAAGGTTACCTCAGGCTTCTTTCCCTTGTACATATGTACCCTCTTGTCAGCGACAGGGGGTTACTCTGTGATGTGCAAAACATTTTTTATTGCCATAATCATAAATCGAATGGATTTTGCCAATTTTGGCTGTAACTTTGCATCATCGTAATCGACACTGGAGTCAGAATCCGTGTCGGTATCTGTGTCAACAAACTGGGATAGTGGGCGCTTATGAGACCCTGACAGTCCCTGCAACATAGGATCAGGCATGGGTTGAGACCCTGACTGTCCCAAAGCTTCTGCCTTGTCTAATCTTTTGTGCAATGAGTTTACACTAGCATTTAAAACATTCCACATATCCATCCAATCAGCTGTCGGCGGAGACACCACATTCATTTGCTCCCGCTCCTCTCTAATATAGCCTTCTTCCTCAGACATGTCGACACACGTGTACCGACACACCACACACACAGGGAATGCTTTTTCTGAAGACAGTTTCCCCACAAGGCCCCTTGGAGAGACAGAGAGGGAGTATGCCAGCACACACCCCAGCGCTATATAACCCAGGAATAAAACAGTAACTTAATGTTTGCCCAGTAGTGCTGCTGTATGTAATTTGCGAATTATGTGCCCCCCCCCTCTTTTCAACCCTCTTGTCTAACGTGGTATAAGCAGGGTAGAGTCCGGGGAGCTTCCTCTCAGCGGTGCTGTGGAGAAAAAATGGCGCTGGTGAGTGCTGAGGGAGAAGCCCCGCCCCCTCGGAGGCGGGCTTCTGTCCCGCTTAAACTGTAAAATTGGTGGGGGCTCATACATATATACAGTGCCCAGCTGTATATATGTTATATTTTTGCGAAAGAGGTTTATATTGCTGCCCAGGGCGCCCCCCCTGCGCCCTGCACCCTTACAGTGACCGGAGTATGTGAGGTGTATGGGAGCAAAGGCACACAGCTGCAGTGCTGTGCGTTACCTCAGTGAAGATCATGAAGTCTTCTGCCGCCTCTGAAGTCTTCTTTTCTTCTCATACTCACCCGGCTTCTATCTTCCGGCTCTGCGAGGGGGACGGAGGCGCGGCTCTGGGACGGACGGCGAGGGTGAGATCCTGCGTACCAATCCCTCTGGAGCTAATGGTGTCCAGTAGCCTAAGAAGCAGGACCTTGCAACTCAGAGAGTAGGGCTGCTTCTCTCCCCTCAGTCCCTCGATGAGGGAGTCTGTTGCCAGCAGTGCTCCCTGAAAATTAAAAACCTAACAAAATACTTTCTGTCAGAAAGCTCAGGAGAGCTCCTGAAAAGCACCCAGTCTCCACTGGGCACAGTATCAAACTGAGGTCTGGAGGAGGGGCATAGAGGGAGGAGCCAGTGCACACCCAGAACTAAAGTCTTTCTTAAAGTGCCCATGTCTCCTGCGGAGCCCGTCTATCCCCATGGTCCTTACGGAGTCCCCAGCATCCTCTAGGACTTTAGAGAAAATAGGATTTTAATACCTACTGGTAAATCCTTTTCTCTTAGTCCGTAGAGGATGCTGGGCACCCGTCCCAGTGCGTACTGTGTCTGCAGTTATTAAATGGCCCTTAACTCCAGAACATTTATGTGGAGACAACTTTCCTGACTTGACCATCTTCCTTGGATGTTTTCCCCCTGTGTGACCGCTCCCCAGCCTCGGAGGGTTGCATCCGTGGTCCCTAGGATCCCGTCCTGGATCCCAAACCATCGCCCCTCTAGGTGGTGAGAACTGTGCAGCCACCAATGGAGTGAGATTCTGGTCTTGGAAGACAGTATTATCCTCCGGTGCATGTGTAGGTGGGATCCGGACCACTTGTCCAACAGGTCCCACTGGAACACTCTGGCATGGAGCCTGCCAAACTGAATGGCCTCGTAGGCCGCAACCATCTTCCCCAGCAACCGAATGCATTGATGGATTAACACTCTTGCTGGTTTCAGAATTTGTTTGACCAGACTCTGGATCTCCAGAGCCATTCCACTAGAAGAAAACCTCTTCTGTGTCAGGAACATGTAAGTAGGCATCCTTTATGTCTACCAAAACCAGGAAATCTCCTTTATCCCCCGGACTGGAGATCACTACCCTGAGAGATTCCATCTTGAAATTGAATTTCTTTAGGTAGAAATTAAGGGATTTCAGATTTAAGATTGGTCTGACTGAGCCGTCCGGCTTCGGGACCACGAAGAGGCTTGAATAAAAACCTTCTCCCTGCTGACTAAGGCTGATTTGAACAATCGGTGAGGGGGAACTTCTTGAAACCCCAGTTTGTACCCTTGGGACACTATTTGTAAAACCCACGAGTCCAGGTCCGAATGAATCCAGAACTGACTGAAGAGTTTTAGACGTGCCCCCCAGTGGTGGAACTAGCGAGCAGTGGGCCCATGTGCGACAAAATGGCTTGGGCCCCCCCCCCTTCCCTTCCCATCCAAGTCCACCCCCTCACCCCTGGAGAGGATCTGGTTAGGGGGGCCTGCTCAGGGAAGTGGATACCTAGCAACAGTGCCGTAACTAGACATTTTAGCAGTGTGTGCAAGAAACGGCATTGGAGCCCCACCCCTGCATGCAAAACAGGGGCAGTGCGCGCCGTAGGCGCGCGCAAAAAAACATAGTGGCGTGGCTTCGTGGTTAAGGGGTGTGGCCACAAAATAATACCAATTCATAAAACGGTGCACAGTAGTCTCCATTATTCAAATTACGCCGCACAGTAGCACCACTACACCAGGTAGAGACCCTTTTACACCTTACGGCGGACAGATTCCTCTTTTTACACATTACAGCAGACAGCGTCCTCTTTTTACACATTACAGCAGACAGCGTCCCCTTTTTACACATTACGGCAGACAGCATCCCCCTTTTTTACACAACGGCAGACAGCGTGCCCTTGTTACACATAGCGGCAGACAGCGTACATTTTTTTCACATAACGGCAGACAGCCTGCCCTTGTTAAACATAGCGGCAGACAGCGTACACTTTTTACACATAACGGCAGACAGCCTGCCCTTGTTAAACATAGCGGCAGACAGCGTACACTTTTTTCACATAACAGCAGTCAGCCTGCCCTTGTTACACATAATGGCAGACATCGTACACTTTTTACACATTACAGCAGACAGCTTGCCCTTGTTACACATTACAGCAGACAGCTTGCCCTTGTTACACATTATGGCAGACAGCGTGCCCTTGTCACACATTACGGCAGACAGCATCCCCCTTGTTACACATTACGGCAGGCAGATTCCCCCTTGTTACACATTGCGGCAAGCAGATTCCCCCTTTTTACACATTGCGGCAAGCAGCTTCCCCCTTTTTACACATTGCGGCAGGCAGATTCCCCCTTTTTACACATTGCGGCAGGCAGTCCCCCTTTTTACACATAGCTGCAGGCAGATTCCCCCTTTTTACACATAGCGGCAGGCAGATTCCCCCTTTTTACACATTGCGGCAGGCAGTCCCCCTTTTTACACATAGCTGCAGGCAGATTCCCCCTTTTAACACATAGCTGCAGGCAGATTCCCCCCTTTTACACATAGCTGCAGGCAGATTCCCCCTTTTTACACATAGCGGCAGGCAGATTCCCCCTTTTTACACATAGCGGCAGGCAGATTCCCCCCTTTTACACATAGCGGCAGGCAGATTCCCCCTTTTTACACATAGCGGCAGGCAGTCCCAACAAAGAAAGAAAGAGAAGAAAGAAAGAAAGAAAGAAAGAAAGAAAGAAAGAAAGAAAGAAAGAAAGAAAGAAAGAAAGAAAGAAAGAAAGAAAGAAAGAAAGAAGAATTATACTTACCCTCTCCGCTGGCTCAGGCTCCTCGTGCAGCTTGACGATTCCCGGGCAGTAGAGAAGGAGGAGGAGGGAGGTGGAGGAGGGAGCCGCAGCAGCGCTGTCTTATTGGTGGAGGCGCTGCTGCTGCTGCCCCTCTGCTTCACTATAGGCTGTTCTCGGAAGACAGCCTATAGTGAAGCAGAGGGGCAGCAGCAGCAGCGCCTCCACCAGTAACAAAGCGCTGCTGCGGCTCCTTCCTTCACCTCCCTCCTCCTCCTCCTCCCGCCCGTGCCGCTGCTCCTCTCATCTCCAAGCGACCCTCCTCCCTCTTCGTGTGTTACAGAGGCGGCAGCGTGTCTGGTGCTGCGGCTGCTGCCCGTAGTGCCCTGGCCTGATCTGTTCGTTACGACGGGCGGGCGGCGGGAGTCGCAGGACGCAGACCTGACGGGAGCGCTGGTGTGCGGCTGCGGCATGATACAATGAGTCATTGTGACTCATTGTAATGCCGGCGGCTGTGGGCCCTTGAGTGCGGCGGGGCCCCAGTGCAATGCACTGCCTGCCCTGCCAGTAGTTCCGCCCCTGGTGCCCCCCACTGGTGTGGGCTCCTGCAAGAGAGCCCCAGCGTCATGCAGTGGATTTGGCAGAAGCAGAGGACTCTGCTCCTGCGATCTTGAAGAGGCTTCTTGGAGTCAGCATCAGCATTCCCTTGGTGAATCCACAATGCCCTACTATCCGAGACTGCCATGAAATTGGCCCGTGAGCACTTGTGCCCGGTGTAGGATTTTTAAATATGTGTAGTTTACTGTATGCAAGGGTTTAAAACCTTTTAGGAACTGAGATCTAAGGTGTATTACATGTAGTTTAAAAAAAACAAAAAAGGTTTATTTTATGGCAGTAGTTTCCAAACTGGGGTTCTTGCACTGGTAGCATAGTTTGGTGGTCCAGGACCAATTAAAATTATTTATACTTTATTAAATTGGCAAAACCATTCCCTCACAACATAACTGAACCTGAGGATGACATGCTATAGACACAATTTACTTAATTTTATATTTTTTTCTGAATTTCTCAATAAAAAAAACTTTGGCCTAGGGGTGCCGTGAAACAAATTTTGATACTATTTATTTATATAGTGCTCTTTCTCCAACAGGACTTGAGATATGGCTTCTGGAACTGAACACAGGATTCTAAATGTGGCTGTACCAAGGACCTATACAGTGGCATTACAGGTTGAGTATCCCTTATCCAAAATGCTTGGGACCAGAGGAATTTTGGATATCGGATTTTTCTGTATTTTGGAATAATTGCATACCATAACGAGATATTATGGTGATGGGACCTAAATCTAAGCACAGAATGCATTTATGTTTCATATATACCATATACACACAGCCTGAAGGTCATTTTAGCCAATATTTTTTATAACTTTGTGCATTAAACAAAGTGTGTGTACATTCACAGAATTCATTTATGTGTCATATACACCTTATACACACAGTCTGAAGTTCATTTAATACAATATTTTTAATAACTTTGAGTATTAAACAAAGTTTGTGTACACTGAGCCATCAAAAAACAAAGGTTTCACTATCTCAGTCTCACTCAAAAAAGTCCGTATTTCGGAATATTCCGTATTTCGGAATATTTGGATATGGGATACTCAACCTGTATTACTTTTTTCTGCTACTGGTTCTTTACCTATGCAAACAAGCATCTGACTTGCCTTTCCTATTGCTTTGTTACATTGCTCACCTGAAATAGTAATACTTAGATAGCTTTCCTCTTGCCATTATAATGCCCTTAATATTATAGTTAGCCTTTGTATTTTTGAGACGTGTATGATTTTGCATTTTTTGGCATTAAATGTTGCCATGTTCTTGACCATTCCTCTAGTCCAGGGGCGGAACTGCCAGAGACAACGGAGTCAGTTGCCGCCGGGCTCCAGCCCTAAAGGGGCTTCCTCCATTGCCCTCCGGCTGTTACGTGCCCTTCCTACTAAATAGACAAAGGCGCTACCAGCAGGGTCTCGCAGTTTGTACATTCCATGCCGTAACACCCTTCTTTCCACCTTTTTCAAGACCCAGCCCAGCAGCCTCGCCGCTGCCACCACCGCTAGCTGCAGCACTGCCAGCGGTGGGGTGCCCCTGCTTCTTCTCACACCACAGATAGCTGGGCAGCACTGCAACTGCCTGCCTGATTGCTCCGCCCCCTTCCGGCTCCCAAGCACCTCTGCTGCCCAGTGATCCAGGAGCCTGCTGCTAGGAAGAAGTGGCCGAGCTTCAGCAAGCGAGTCTGGACACTGGCGGAGGAAGCCATGATAACCAGATAATGGGGAGTGGAGAGCCAGTTCCAAGGTAATACTTTATACAGCTGGTTGAGATCCTGGTCGGTGGATATGGATTCCAAGAAAACCCTGGAGGTGCTTCCTTTCAAGGGAGACACTCTCTTTGGAGAAGACCTCAATAAGATTGTAGCTGATCTGGCTACTGCTAAAACAGCTTGCCTACCTAGTATGACTCCTACCACGCAGAAGGCTAAAAGTACTTTCCCTTGGCCCTTTCATCCTCAAGGTAAAGCGTACCCAAGGTCAGGCATACCCAAAGCAAGCTCATGCTTCCAGACCTGCCAAGCCCAGACTGAAGCAAGCCTGGGCTGCCCATCAGCCTGCTTCCAAAACGGACAAGCCTGCCGCATGACGGTGCAGGCCTCCCTCTGGGGGATCCCAGGGTGGGGGGCCCGACTTCTAGGTTTGGCATAATTCTAAGCTAGAGAATTCTGTTTGGAGCTTACCTTGTACTTTGTGAAGAAATAATCAGCATTGTGGCTGAGCAGATACATGTAGTGTGTGGCTGCAAACTGCATGGATCTGCTGCGCTGTAATGCTGATACTTTTTTTTTCAAAGTACCAATAGCTTCATATAATGTTCACAATTTTTATGCAGGATCAAATAGCTCAATAGGTAGGGTGTTTGATTAGAATTCAACAGGTTATAGGTTTGAATCCTGGGTATGGTAGTTTGAGATGTGTTATTTAATAAAGTATGTTGTTCTGACTGCCGGCATCCTATCACCTGGGATATCATACTAAATAAATGGAGTTGATCAATTTTTTTTTATTTTTTTTTTAAACTAGGGACAATTTCCAGATACTTTTCTTTATAACTGAGATTGCCCCCTGGAACTTCACATCAGTTGACAACTATGCATGAGTGGGCAGTGCTTGCTCTGGATCTGCCCACCCATTTATGTGCCGTCATAAAAGAAAGCACAACTGACAGTTATCCTGGGCGTACACTACACAATTATCTGTCAGGCTATCTATCCAGTCTGGATGGATGGAATGAAAATCTGGTAATGTATAGGAGCAAATGTCAATTAACCATTTGCTCCCAAACACTAGAAAAGTGGTCAAAAATGGTCATTACACAAATTGGTTAAACCCAAAATTTAACCAATTTGTTTAGGGGACCATTTTTGTCCATTTTCTAGTGTTTGAGAGTAAATCGTTGATGGTCATGTGCTCACATAGATAACCGGATCTCTATTCCAACCAGCCAGTGTTGGAGATATGGTCTGCCAGATTACATAATGCATACCAGAGCCATAACTAGACTTTTTGGTGCCCTGTGACAGATAATTATATGCCCCCCCCCCTCCCCATTTTTGCAATATGGACAAAAGGCGCATGCCTTGTGGGGAAGGGGCATAACAAGATTGGTCTCAGAGAAAGCACATGAGATATGAAGATATATCTAGTATACTTGACACTCAATGGTTTGTGGTATTGCCGGGGTGCCCTCCTTAAATGCATATACAGTCACACATGGCGTGTTTGTGCAAATGGCATATCAGCAGTCAGCACTAACTGGTGACATGCCATTTGTACAAGTAAGCCAGAGGTTCCCAAACTGTGTGCCGTGGCTCCCTGGGGTGCCTCGGGACACTTGCAGGGGTGCCCTGGGTTGGTGGTCCAGGACCAATTCAAATTATTCATGGTCAATATAATAGGCAAAACCAGTGCTGGTGGCTGCCAGTCATAAAATATGTGGCCAAACAGAATCAAATCTTGTCCCTCACCACACAACTGACCTTTAGGATGACATATAAACGTGATCAACTTAATGTAATATTTCTTTCTAAATTTCTCAATAAGAAATTTTTGGCCTAGTGGTGCCGTGAAAAAAATTCTGATATTCTAGGGCGCCGTGATTCAAAAAAGTTTGGAAACCACTGAAGTAAGCCATGTGTGACTAATATATAAACATACTTTATTAAATAACACCTCAAACTATCATACCCTGGATTCAAACCTATAACCTGTTGAATTCTAATCAAATACCCTACCCATTGAGCTACTTGATCCTGCATCTATTCTAACCTCCAAAAATAGATTCAGTTGCATTTTCCAGCGTGTTTTGTTTGCGCCTTTGCAAATATCTTACATCGACAAACTTATTTAGTACTATTTTGCAAATAGGGTTACATTGTCGCAACATTGTGTTCCCTAATTGCTTGATTTTTTTAAATGCAACAATTGATAAAGACACCTGATAATTGCTCTTTGGAGTCTTATTTTGTGTCTACTTCTTATCTACATTTAATTCCCTACCTCTAATCAAGGCATTTTTAAATGCTGGGGGCTGCCAGGACGTGAGGCCTACCTAGACTTTAGATCTGAATTTGAATGTACTTGTGAACTAACTTAATTTCCTACTTCTAAATTCATTCCTAAATTCACTACTTACATTAATCCTGTAGTTGGGCATTTTGAGCCTTCAATTGTGGGCATTGTTTTGTGTCCAGACCAGCAGCTGGTGGTGTGCATTTGCTGGAAAGGCATCGAAGACCTCCGATATGCTGCATCTCCTGATGTGTGTCTCCCTCAAGTGGCTGTCAGCAAATGCATGCAAGACACCCCATTCCAAGCTGATTGTGACATCACGGAACATGCATCATAGAACAGGCATGCTAGAATATGGGTCTTCAACCTGCGACCCTCCAGCTGCTGTGGAACTACATATACCAGCATGCCCTGCCTCAGTTTTAGCATACCTTAATAGCAAAACTGTGGCAGGGCATGCTGGGATGTGTAGTTTCACAGCAGCTGGAGAGCCACAGGATGAAGACCCATGTGCTAGAGCCAAGCCGCAGGTACATTGAATGCTAGCAAGCTGAATGTTTAAATCATTTTTGTTCCGCAGCATTCCAATGCGGAAGATTCCATGGAACCAGAGATTATTCCATTGAGAAGGACATGCTGCCTTGATGACTGCACTGTGCAAATTAAATCACGGAGCCAGTTGGCTTGTGGGTGGCTCTGGTGACTGGGTGGTTGGGTGGGCGGTGTGTCGGAGGTGGAGCACATGCAAATGAATGTGTATCATCCAGCTAGTGAGAGTGAAAACTCATGCAGGAGTGTGCCTGCTTGTCAGTGGGTTATGCACCTTGCCAGGCGTCAAATCTACATGGAGCAGCTGGAGGGGACAAGAGCAGGTTTGCAAAATATAGATAGAAGAGCATATATGCTGGCGCATTCTCCATGATTGTGTCAGCTTATGTTTTGGTGCACTGCACTTTCCTCCACTAAGTTTTAGCCATTTTTGTTAAGCTCAAGTGTAGTTGCTTCTCGGCTTTTTGGCTGTGATCTTGTATCGTGGTTGAAGGGTCTGCTGGAGGGAGGGATTGTTTTCTTCATTGGCGAAAGACCAAAGATATTCCAGGATGGAAGGCTTGGGAACACTATCCGTTTTTCAGTTGTGGAAGAGCACAGAGGTCGGATTGGACTACATTCTATAGTAAAGGATACCTTTCTATTTATTGCCCCTCCCCTTATATGTGTCTGTGTTACAATAAAGCTTCGGTCTTGTGATTCCCTCACCCTCTTACACTCCACACACATAGCCTTATTAACTGTTGTATTATTGTATTGTTTAAATGTATAGTGCAGTTCATGATTTATAGTGTAGGCTGGCCTGTGCTGTAGTTCTTGAACTGTACTATACCGACAGCATTTGTATTGTGTTTTATCTGTGCTGCAACACAGTACTTATGTGTGTAATGTTTATGTATGTTTTTTTTGCTTCTTTATGTCAATAAAGACTGCTTTTTCAATCCAATATCTGAAAACAATCAATGTTTATCTTTGATGGCAATAGAAGTGGTATGATATTTGCTGCTTTTGAAAGGCAATATCTGATATGTCCCCTATCTGGGAACCATATATTAAATGGCTTTTCAGAAAAGGGAGATGGTAGAAGAGCTTTCAGTACTTGTAGGACCGATGCACATTTCCTATTCTAGCCTCCAAAAACAGATTCAGTTGCATTTTCCAGCGTGTTTTGGATGCGCCTTTGCAAATGTCTTACATCGACAAACTTATTCAGTACTATTTTGCAAATAGGGTTACATTGTTGCAACATTGTGTTCCCTAATTGCTTGATTTTTTAAATGCAACAATTGATAAAGACACCTGATAACTGCTCTGTGGAGTCTTATTTTGTGTCTACTTTTTATCTACATTTAATTCTCTACCTCTAATCAAGGCATTTTTAAGTGCTGGGGGCTGCCAGGACGTGAGGCCTACCTGGACTTTAGATCTGAATTTGAATGTACTTGTGAACTAACTTAATTTCCTACTTCTAAATTAATTCCTAAATTCACTACTTACATGAATCCTGTAGTTGGGCATTTTGGGACTTCGATTGTGGGCATTGTTTTGTGTCCAGACCAGCAGCAGGTGGTGTGCATTTGCTGGAAAGGCATCGAAGACCTCCGATATGCTGCATCTCCTGATGTGTGTCTCCCTCAAGTGTCTGTCAGCAAATGCCTGCTAGACACCCCATTCCAAGCTGATTGTGACATCACGGTACATGCATCATAGAACAGGCATGCTAGAACATGGGTCTTCAACCTGCGACCCTCCAGCTGCTGTGGAACTACACATCCCAGCATGCCCTGCCTCAGTTTTAGCATACCTTAATAGCAAAACTGTGGCAGGGCATGCTGGGATGTGTAGTTTCACAGCAGCTGGAGGGCCACAGGATGAAGACCCATGTGCTAAAGCCAAGCCGCAGGTACATTGAATGCTAGCAAGCTGAATATTTAAATCCTTTTATTCCGCAGTATTCCAATGTGGAAGATTCCATGGAACCAGAGATACTTCCATTGAGAAGGACATGCTGCCTGGATGACTACACTGTGCAAATTAAATCACGGAGCCAGTTGGCTTGTGGGTGGCTCTGGTCACTGGGTGGTTGGGTGGGTGGTGTGTCGGAGGTGGAGCACATGCAAATGATTGTGTATCATCCAGCTAGTGAGAGAGAAAACTCATGCAGGAGTGTGCCTGCTTGTCAGTGGGTTATGCACCTTTCCAGACGTCAAATCTACATGGAGCAGCTGGAGAGGACAAGAGCAGGTTTGCAAAATATAGACAGAAGAGCTCTCCAGCCTAGTTTGATGTCTGTTTCCACTTCTTTTTTCTTGAGCCGCTCCCTTCTATGCCCTTGCGCACTATCCTGACTTCTCCCATCTGCTTACTTTGTGCCTTCCAACGCACAATGCGAACTACAGGTAGTGCTGCAGGGCCCACACCCTTTTACTTGCCATACAGAGCAGCTCTGGAGCTGTTACAGTGCCCAGCTTCTGCAAGAAATCAGCTTGAATGCTTCAGGGGCTGGGGCATAGCCAACATGAGCCCCGCACCGAAGGAGGGTGGAGGTGTTTAATGCGAACTATAGGTCATCCAAGCGCCGCAAAAGGCCGCCATGCCCTGCATACCCCTTTTCTCTTTTAATATGCAGACGAGGGTTGAAGCCAACTTTGACCCACTGCTTGGATGACATCACCATATGCAAATCCATCTGCTGCAGGCCTTCCCCCAGGAATGCTTGCACTAGTTGTTGCATTTGGTTTGTTGTTTGGGGGTGCTTCAGTATTAGGCAGCCTTCTGCCCTCCCATGTTCATCTGAAAATATGTGTTCTCCCTGCAGTTGTTGTCCCCAGATGAGAGTTCCCTTGTGCTGCCTCAGTTGAATCTTCTTTACTTGACAGAGATGTGCCTGAGCATCGGCCCTCCCCAGCCCTATCCCAAATCATACTTATTTTGCATAGGAGATACCATGGTCATGAAGATTGTTCTCCCAGGGTGAGGTTCATTCATTGCATTCTGGGTATGCTGACCCCTGTGATTTCCCCAAATGTGGGAAACTTGACTGCATTATTTGTGGTAGTGGGGGACTGTGTTTGTGCTTTCCTCTGGTCAGCTCTGGTAAAAGTCAGATTTCTTTGTCTCAGATCTTCCTCTAGCCTTGTTCTTCTTTCGAGAGTTCCCTTGTGCTGCCTCAGTTGGATCTCCTTTACTTGACAGGGGGGTGCCCAAGCAGCGACCCTCCCCAGCTCTAGCCCAACTCCTACTTACCTGCCAGGTGAGATACTATGATCATGAAGGTGCTTCTCCCAGGGCAAGGCTCACCCATTGCACTCTGGGTGTGCTGCCCCTGTGATTTCCCCAAATGTGGGAAACTTGACTGCATAATTTGTGTTTCCACTGGTTGGCTTTCATATAATTCAGATCTCTTTGTCTCAGGTCTCTCTCCAGCCTAGTTTGCAGTCTGTTTCCACTTCTTTTTTTTTGAGCCCCTCCCTTCTATACCCTTGTGCACTATCCTGACTTCTCCTCCTGTCTGCTTACTTTGTGCCTTCCAATGCACAATGCAAACTACAGGTAGTGCTGCAGGGCCCACAACTTTTACTTGCATTACAGAGCAGCTCTGGAGCTGTTACAGTGCCAAGCTGCTGCAAGAAATCAGCTTGAATGCTTCAGGGGCTGGGGCATTGCCAACATGAGCCCCACACCGAAGGAGGGTGGGGGTGTTTAATGCGAACTAAGGGTCATCTAAGCGCCGCAAAAGGCCGCCATTCCCTGCATACCCCTTTTCTCTTTTCATATGCAGATGAGGGTTCCAGCCAACTTTGGCCCACTGCTTGGATGACATCACTGTATGCAAATCCGTCTTCTTCAGACCTTCCCCCAGGAATGCTTGTACTAGTTGTTGCATTTGGTTTGTTGTTTGGGGGTGCTTCAGTATTAGGCAGCCTTCTGCCCTCCCATGTTCATCTGAAAATATGTGTTCTCCCTGCAGTTGTTGTCCCCAGATGAGAGTTCCCTTGTGCTGCCTCAGTTGAATCTCCTTTACTTGACAGAGATGTGCCTGAGCAGCGGCCCTCCCCAGCCCTATCCCAAATCATACTTATTTTGCATAGGAGATATCATGGTAATGAAGACTGTTATCCCAGGGTGAGGTTCATTCATTGCATTCTGGGTATGCTGACCCCTGTGATTTCCCCAAATGTGGGAAACTCGACTTCATTATTTGTGGTAGTGGGGGACTGTGTTTGTGCTTTCCTCTGGTCAGCTCTGGTAAAAGTCAGATTTATTTGTCTCAGATCTTCCTCTAGCCTTGTTCTTCTTTCGAGAGTTCCCTTGTGCTGACTCAGTTGGATCTCCTTCACTTGACAGGGAAGTGCCCGAGCAGCGACCCTACCCAGCTCTAGCCCAACTCCTACTTACCTGCCAGGTGAGATACTATGATCATGAAGGTGCTTCTCCAAGGGCAAGGCTCACCCATTGCACTCTGGGTGTGCTGCTCTTGCGATTTCCCCAAATGTGGGAAACTTGACTGCATAATTTGTGTTTCCCCTGGTCGGCTCTCGTATAATTCAGATCTCTTTGTCTCAGGTCTCTCTCCAGCCTAGTTTGCTGTCTGTTTCCACTTCTCTTTTCTTGAGCCGCTCCCTTCTATGCCCTTGCGCACTATTATGACCTCTCCTGTCTGCTTACTTTGTGCCTTCCAACGTCAATGCAAACTACAGGTAGTGCTGCAGGGCCCACACCCTTTTACATGCTTTACAGAGCAGCTCTGGAGCTGTTACAGTGCCCAGCTGCTGCAAGAAATCAGCTTGAATGCTTCAGGGGCTGGGGCATAGCCAACATGAGCACCACACCGAAGGAGGGTGGAGGTGTTTAATGTGAATTAGGGGTCATCCAAGCGCCGCAAAAGGCCGCCATGCCCTGCACATCCCTTTTTTCTTTTCATATGCAGACGAGGGTTGAAGCCAACTTTGACCCACTGCTTGGATGACATCACCATATGCAAATCCATCTGCTGCAGGCCTTCCCCCAGGAATGCTTGCACTAGTTGTTGCATTTGGTTTGTTGTTTGGGGGTGCTTCAGTATTAGGCAGCCTTCTGCCCTCCCATGTTCATCTGAAAATATGTGTTCTCCCTGCAGTTGTTGTCCCCAGATGAGAGTTCCCTTGTGCTGCCTCAGTTGAATCTCCTTTACTTGACAGAGATGTGCCTGAGCAGCGGCCCTCCCCAGCTCTATCCCAAATCATACTTATTTTGCATAGGAGATACCATGGTCATGAAGATTGTTCTCCCAGATTGAGGTTCATTCATTGCATTCTGGGTATGCTGACCCCTGTGATTTCCCCAAATGTGGGAAACTTGACTGCATTATTTGTGGTAGTGGGGGACTGTGTTTGTGCTTTCCTCTGGTCAGCTCTGGTAAAAGTCAGATTTCTTTGTCTCAGATCTTCCTCTAGCCTTGTTCTTCTTTCGAGAGTTCCCTTGTGCTGCCTCAGTTGGATCTCCTTCACTTGACAGGGGGGTGCCCGAGCAGCGACCCTCCCCAGCTCTAGCCCAACTCCTACTTACCTGCCAGGTGAGATACTATGATCATGTAGGTGCTTCTCCCAGGGCAAGGCTCACCCATCGCACTCTGGGTGTGCTGCCCCTGTGATTTCCCAAAATGTGGGAAACTTGACTGCATAATTTGTGTTTCCCCTGGTCGGCTCTCGTATAATTCAGATGTCTTTGTCTCAGGTCTCTCTCCAGCCTAGTTTGCTGTCTGTTTCCACTTCTCTTTTCTTGAGCCGCTCCCTTCTATGCCCTTGCGCACTATCCTGACTTCTCCCGTCTGCTTACTTTGTGCCTTCCAACGCACAATGCGAACTACAGGTAGTGCTGCAGGGCCCACACCCTTTTACTTGCCTTACAGAGCAGCTCTGGAGCTGTTACAGTGCCCAGCTGCTGCAAGAAATCAGCTTGAATGCTTCAGGGGCTGGGGCATAGCCAACATGAGCCCCACACCGAAGGAGGGTGGAGGTGTTTAATGCGAACTAGGGGTCATCCAAGCGCCGCAAAAGGCCGCCATGCCCTGCACGCCCCTCTTCTCTATTCATATGCAGATGAGGGTTGAAGCCAACTTTGACCCACTGCTTGGATGACATCACCATATGCAAATCCATCTGCTGCAGGCCTTCCCCCAGGAATGCTTGCACTAGTTGTTGCATTTGGTTTGTTGTTTGGGGGTGCTTCAGTATTAGGCAGCCTTCTGCCCTCCCATGTTCATCTGAAAATATGTGTTCTCCCTGCAGTTGTTGTCCCCAGATGAGAGTTCCCTTGTGCTGCCTCAGTTGAATCTCCTTTACTTGACAGAGATGTGCCTGAGCAGCGGCCCTCCCCAGCTCTATCCCAAATTATACTTATTTTGCATAGGAGATACCATGGTCATGAAGATTGTTTTCCCAGGGTGAGGTTCATTCATTGCATTCTGGGTATGCTGACCCCTGTGATTTCCCCAAATGTGGGAAACTGGACTGCATTATTTGTGGTAGTGAGGGACTGTGTTTGTGCTTTCCTCTGGTCAGCTCTGGTAAAAGTCAGATTTCTTTGTCTCAGATCTTCCTCTAGCCTTGTTCTTCTTTCGAGAGTTCTCTTGTGCTGCCTCAGTTGGATCTCCTTCACTTGACAGGGGGGTGCCCGAGCAGCGACCCTCCCCAGCTCTAGCCCAACTCCTACTTACCTGCCAGGTGAGATACTATGATCATGAAGGTGCTTCTCCCAGGGCAAGGCTCACCCATTGCACTCTGGGTGTGCTACTCCTGCGGTTTCCCCAAATGTTGGACACTTGACTGCATAATTTGTGTTTCACCTGGTCGGCTCTCGTATAATTCAGATCTCTTTGTCTCAGGTCTCTCTCCAGCCTAATTTGCAGTCTGTTTCCACTTCTCTTTTCTTGAGTTGCTCCCTTCTATGCCCTTGCGCACTATCCTGACTTCTCCTGTCTGCTTACTTTGTGCCTTCCAACGCACAATGCAAACTACAGGTAGTGCTGCAGGGCCCACACCCTTTTACTTGCCTTACAGAGCAGCTTTGGAGCTGTTACAGTGCCCAGCTGCTGCAAGAAATCAGCTTGAATGCTTCAGGGGCTGGGGCATAGCCATCATGAGCCCCACACCGAGGGAGCAACTCGAAAGAAGAACAAGGCTAGAGGAAGATCTGAGACAAAGAAATCTGACTTTTACCAGAGCTGACCAGAGGAAAGCACAAACACAGTCCCTCACTACCACAAATAATGCAGTCCAGTTTCCCACATTTGGGGAAATCACAGGGGTCAGCATACCCAGAATGCAATGAATGAACCTCACCCTGGGAAAACAATCTTCATGACCATGGTATCTTCTATGCAAAATAAGTATGATTTGGGATAGAGCTGGGGAGGGCCGCTGCTCAGGCACATCTCTGTCAAGTAAAGGAGATTCAACTGAGGCAGCACAAGGGAACTCTCATCTGGGGACAACAACTGCAGGGAGAACACATATTTTCAGTTGAACATGGGAGGGCAGAAGGCTGCCTAATACTGAAGCACCCCCAAACAACAAACCAAATGCAACAACTAGTGCAAGCATTCCTGGGGGAAGGCCTGCAGCAGATGGATTTGCATATGGTGATGTCATCCAAGCAGTGGGTCAAAGTTGGCTTCAACCCTCATCTGCATATGAATAGAGAAGAGGGGCGTGCAGGGCATGGCGGCCTTTTGCGGCGCTTGGATGACCCCTAGTTCGCATTAAACACCTCCACCCTCCTTCGGTGTAGGGCTCATGTTGGCTATGCCCCAGCCCCTGAAGCATTCAAGCTGATTTCTTGCAGCAGCTGGGCACTGTAACAGCTCCAGAGCTGCTCTGTAAGGCAAGTAAAAGGGTGTGGGCCCTGCAGCACTACCTGTAGTTCGCATTGTGCGTTGGAAGGCACAAAGTAAGCAGACGGGAGAAGTCAGGATAGTGCGCAAGGGCATAGAAGGGAGCGGCTCAAGAAAAGAGAAGTGGAAACAGACAGCAAACTAGGCTGGAGAGAGACCTGAGACAAAGACATCTGAATTATACGAGAGCCGACCAGGGGAAACACAAATTATGCAGTCAAGTTTCCCACATTTGGAGAAATCACAGGGGCAGCACACCCAGAGTGCGATGGGTGAGCCTTGCCCTGGGAGAAGCACCTACATGATCATAGTATCTCACCTGGCAGGTAAGTAGGAGTTGGGCTAGAGCTGGGGAGGGTCGCTGCTCGGGCACCCCCCTGTCAAGTGAAGGAGATCCAACTGAGGCAGCACAAGGGAACTCTCGAAAGAAGAACAAGGCTAGAGGAAGATCTGAGACAAAGAAATCTGACTTTTACCAGAGCTGACCAGAGGAAAGCACAAACACAGTCCCCCACTACCACAAATAATGCAGTCAAGTTTCCCACATTTGGGGAAATCACAGGGGTCAGCATACCCAGAATGCAATGAATGAACCTCAACCTGGGAGAACAATCTTCATGACCATGGTATCTCCTATGCAAAATAAGTATGATTTGGGATAGAGCTGGGGAGGGCCGCTGCTCAGGCACATCTCTGTCAAGTAAAGGAGATTCAACTGAGGCAGCACAAGGGAACTCTCATCTGGGGACAACAACTGCAGGGAGAACACATATTTTCAGATGAACATGGGAGGGCAGAAGGCTGCCTAATACTGAAGCACCCCCAAACAACAAACCAAATGCAACAACTAGTGCAAGCATTCCTGGGGGAAGGCCTGCAGCAGATGGATTTGCATATGGTGATGTCATCCAAGCAGTGGGTCAAAGTTGGCTTCAACCCTCGTCTGCATATGAAAAGAAAAAAGGGATGTGCAGGGCATGGCGGCCTTTTGCGGCGCTTGGATGACCCCTAATTCACATTAAACACCTCCACCCTCCTTCGGTGTGGGGCTCATGTTGGCTATGCCCCAGCCCCTGAAGCATTCAAGCTGATTTCTTGCAGCAGCTGGGCACTGTAACAGCTCCAGAGCTGCTCTGTAAAGCATGTAAAAGGGTGTGGGCCCTGCAGCACTACCTGTAGTTTGCATTGACGTTGGAAGGCACAAAGTAAGCAGACAGGAGAGGTCATAATAGTGCGCAAGGGCATAGAAGGGAGCGGCTCAAGAAAAGAGAAGTGGAAACAGACAGCAAACTAGGCTGGAGAGAGACCTGAGACAAAGAGATCTGAATTATACGAGAGCCGACCAGGGGAAACACAAATTATGCAGTCAAGTTTCCCACATTTGGGGAAATCGCAAGAGCAGCACACCCAGAGTGCAATGGGTGAGCCTTGCCCTGGGAGAACACCTTCATGATCATAGTATCTCACCTGGCAGGTAAGTAGGAGTTGGGCTAGAGCTGGGTAGGGTCGCTGCTCGGGCACTTCCCTGTCAAGTGAAGGAGATCCAACTGAGTCAGCACAAGGGAACTCTCGAAAGAAGAACAAGGCTAGAGGAAGATCTGAGACAAAGAAATCTGACTTTTACCAGAGCTGACCAGAGGAAAGCACAAACACAGTCCCCCACTACCACAAATAATGCAGTCAAGTTTCCCACATTTGGGGAAATCACAGGGGTCAGCATACCCAGAATGCAATGAATGAACCTCACCCTGGGATAACAGTCTTCATTACCATGATATCTCCTATGCAAAATAAGTATGATTTGGGATAGGGCTGGGGAGGGCCGCTGCTCAGGCACATCTCTGTCAAGTAAAGGAGATTCAACTGAGGCAGCACAAGGGAACTCTCATCTGGGGACAACAACTGCAGGGAGAACACATATTTTCAGATGAACATGGGAGGGCAGAAGGCTGCCTAATACTGAAGCACCCCCAAACAACAAACCAAATGCAACAACTAGTACAAGCATTCCTGGGGGAAGGTCTGCAGAAGATGGATTTGCATACAGTGATGTCATCCAAGCAGTGGGCCAAAGTTGGCTGGAACCCTCATCTGCATATGAAAAGAGAAAAGGGGTATGCAGGGAATGTATAACAAAGAATCTGTCTAGTTTTATCCACGTGTCGCGCAGTCTAAAACAAGGCTGCACAATAGCCCCCGCAACCAGGATAAGTGCCTCTCCAGAGCACCAGAAATGAATGAACAATAAACAAATTAGGCTGCGGGTACCAACAGGCGCCTAGTAACAGTGCATAAATGAATGCATAAAGTGCTTGCATGCAATAAAAAAACAAAACATACAACCCTTAAGGTCACCGTGAAAGTCCAGGTTCTTACTCCTCACTCCTCCTCCTCTCAATGTAGTAGCATGTAAAACAGAGGGGAGAGGGGAACCACATGTGCAATAAAGTTTTTTAATGACACATATCGGGGAACATGGACATAACACAATAAACAGGTAGGGTAAAAATGTGCAGAATGATTCTCCAAAATGTGACAGCCACAAAGAGATATGCAGAGCAATTACCAGAGGGTTTGAGAACCCAAAAAAGTTCTCAAACAAGTTCTTTTAAATCCCAAAACCGCCCGGGCTGGAGCTGGAAAGTCCTCTGGTTCTTAGAAGTGCAGACCACCGTAAATGCCAGTCACAGATGGAATACGCCGACGCGTTTCAACTCCTATTCCTGGAGTCTTTTTCGAGGCTGAATACTCACTGCACCACACATCCAGATTTAAATAGCAAATCACAGCCAGATTCCAAATTGATTCCACCTGGCGTCATGTTCGGAAACCGCCGGGTTACCATAGCAACCTGAACTCCCACTCCGTCACTTCCGCCTCCGGAGTCCTAGATCTTTTTCTCGTAGTCGCTAGGTCTAGCGATACGTCACTTCCGGTTACGTCGTCTTGGAGTCCGTTGTCATGACAACTTGCCGCACAACGCTCATCTCTCTTCAGTATACTTCTATTCCAATGTCCGTAATCAGAGATAAGCTGGCGTAGACTTCTTTACAGTCAATTAAAAGTGTTTAATTAATATATAAAATCCACCTTATATCTACTGGTTCCAATATTAAATAACTGATCAGACAAATAGTGGTTCTAGAATAAAAAGATAAATATGGTAAAGCAAAAAAAAAAATATACTAAAATGCATATATAAAATCAGATTAAAATAGCACCTACATGAACCACTTCAATTCAAAATCATTAGGCAGCACAAGGGAACTCTCATCTGGGGACAACAACTGCAGGGAGAACACATATTTTCAGATGAACATGGGAGGGCAGAAGGCTGCCTAATACTGAAGCACCCCCAAACAACAAACCAAATGCAACAACTAGTGCAAGCATTCCTGCGGGAAGGCCTGCAGCAGATGGATTTGCATATGGTGATGTCATCCAAGCAGTGGGTCAAAGTTGGCTTCAACCCTCGTCTGCATATGAAAAGAGAAAAGGGGCGTGCAGGGCATGGCGGCCTTTTGCGGCGCTTGGATGACCTATAGTTTGCATTAAACACCTCCACCCTCCTTCGGTGTGGGGCTCATGTTGGCTATGCCCCAGCCCCTGAAGCATTCAAGCTGATTTCTTGCAGAAGCTGGGCACTGTAACAGCTCCAGAGCTGCTCTGTATGGCAAGTAAAAGGGTGTGGGCCCTGCAGCACTACCTGTAATTCGCATTGTGCGTTGGAAGGCACAAAGTAAGCAGATGTGAGAAGTCAGGATAGTGCGCAAGGGCATAGAAGGGAGCGGCTCAAGAAAAGAGAAGTGGAAACAGACAGCAAACTAGGCTGGAGAGCTCTTCTGTCTATATTTTGCAAACCTGCTCTTGTCCTCTCCAGCTGCTCCATGTAGATTTGACGTCTGGAAAGGTGCATAACCCACTGACAAGCAGGCACACTCCTGCATGAGTTTTCTCTCTCACTAGCTGGATGATACACAATCATTTGCATGTGCTCCACCTCCGACACACCACCCACCCAACCACCCAGTGACCAGAGCCACCCACAAGCCAACTGGCTCCGTGATTTAATTTGCACAGTGTAGTCATCCAGGCAGCATGTCCTTCTCAATGGAAGGATCTCTGGTTCCATGGAATCTTCCACATTGGAATGCTGCGGAATAAAAAGGATTTAAATATTCAGCTTGCTAGCATTCAATGTACCTGCGGCTTGGCTTTAGCACATGGGTCTTCATCCTGTGGCCCTCCAGCTGCTGTGAAACTACACATCCCAGCATGCCCTGCCACAGTTTTGCTATTAAGGTATGCTAAAACTGAGGCAGGGCATGCTGGGATGTGTAGTTCCACAGCAGCTGGAGGGTCGCAGGTTGAAGACCCATGTTCTAGCATGCCTGTTCTATGATGCATGTACCGTGATGTCACAATCAGCTTGGAATGGGGTGTCTAGCAGGCATTTGCTGACAGCCACTTGAGGGAGACACACATCAGGAGATGCAGCATATCGGAGGTCTTCGATGCCTTTCCAGCAAATGCACACCACCTGCTGCTGGTCTGGACACAAAACAATGCCCACAATCGAAGTCCCAAAATGCCCAACTACAGGATTCATGTAAGTAGTGAATTTAGGAATGAATTTAGAAGTAGGAAATTAAGTTAGTTCACAAGTACATTCAAATTCAGATCTAAAGTCTAGGTAGGCCTCACGTCCTGGCAGCCCCCAGCACTTAAAAATGCCTTGATTAGAGGTAGAGAATTCAATGTAGATAAAAAGTAGACACAAAATAAGACTCCACAGAGCAGTTATCAGGTGTCTTTATCAATTGTTGCATTTAAAAAATCAAGCAATTAGGGAACACAATGTTGCAACAATGTAACCCTATTTGCAAAATAGTACTGAATAAGTTTGTCGATGTAAGACATTTGCAAAGGCGCATCCAAAACACGCTGGAAAATGCAACTGAATCTGTTTTTGGAGGCTAGAATAGGAAATGTGCATCGGTCCTACAAGTACTGAAAGCTCTTCTACCATCTCCCTTTTCTGAAAAGCCATTTAATATATGGTTCCCAGATAGGGGACATATCAGATATTGCCTTTCAAAAGCAGCAAATATCATACCACTTCTATTGCCATCAAAGATAAACATTGATTGTTTTCAGATATTGGATTGAAAAAGCAGTCTTTATTGACATAAAGAAGCAAAAAAACATACATAAACATTACACACATAAGTACTGTGTTGCAGCACAGATAAAACACAATACAAATGCTGTCGGTATAGTACAGTTCAAGAACTACAGCACAGGCCAGCCTACACTATAAATCATGAACTGCACTATACATTTAAACTATACAATAATACAACAGTTAATAAGGCTATGTGTGTGGAGTGTAAGAGGGTGAGGGAATCACAAGACCGAAGCTTTATTGTAACACAGACACATATAAGGGGAGGGGCAATAAATAGAAAGGTATCCTTTACTATAGAATGTAGTCTAATCCGACCTCTGTGCTCTTCCACAACTGAAAAACGGATAGCCTTCCATCCTGGAATATCTTTGGTTTTTCGCCAATGAAGAAAACAATCCCTCCCTCCAGCAGACCCTTCAACCACGATACAAGATCACAGCCAAAAGGCCGAGAAGCAACTACACTTGAGCTTAACAAAAATGGCTAAAACTTAGTGGAGGAAAGTGCAGTGCACCAAAACATAAGCTGACACAATCATGGAGAATGTGCCAGCATATATGCTCTTCTATCTATATTTTGCAAACCTGCTCTTGTCCCCTCCTGCTGCTCTATGTAGATTTGACGTCTGGCAAGGTGCATAACCCACTGACAAGCAGGCACACTCCTGCATGAGTTTTCTCTCTCACTAGCTGGATGATACACAATCATTTGCATGTGCTCCACCTCCGACACACCACCCACCCAACCACCCAGTCACCAGAGCCACCCACAAACCAACTGGCTCCGTGATTTAATTTGCACAGTGTAGTCATCCAGGCAGCATGTCCTTCTCAATGGAAGGATCTCTGGTTCCATGGAATCTTCCACATTGGAATGCTGCGGAACAAAAAGGATTTAAATATTCAGCTTGCTAGCATTCAATGTACCTGCGGCTTGGCTCTAGCACATGGGTCTTCATCCTGTGGCCCTCCAGCTGCTGTGAAACTACACATCCCAGCATGCCCTGCCACAGTTTTGCTATTAAGGTATGCTAAAACTGAGGCAGGGCATGCTGGGATGTGTAGTTCCACAGCAGCTGGAGGGTCGCAGGTTGAAGACCCATGTTCTAGCATGCCTGTTCTATGATGCATGTACCGTGATGTCACAATCAGCTTGGAATGGGGTGTCTAGCAGGCATTTGCTGACAGCCACTTGAGGGAGACACACATCAGGAGATGCAGCATATCGGAGGTCTTCGATGCCTTTCCAGCAAATGCACACCACCTGCTGCTGGTCTGGACACAAAACAATGCCCACAATCGAAGTCCCAAAATGCCCAACTACAGGATTCATGTAAGTAGTGAATTTAGGAATGAATTTAGAAGTAGGAAATTAAGTTAGTTCACAAGTACATTCAAATTCAGATCTAAAGTCTAGGTAGGCCTCACGTCCTGGCAGCCCCCAGCATTTAAAAATGCCTTGATTAAATGTAGATAAGAAGTAGACACAAAATAAGACTCCACAGAGCAATTATCAGGTGTCTTTATCAATTGTTGCATTTAAAAAAATCAAGCAATTAGGGAACACAATGTTGCGACAATGTAACCCTATTTGCAAAATAGTACTAAATAAGTTTGTCGATGTAAGACATTTGCAAAGGCGCAAACAAAACACGCTGGAAAATGCAACTGAATCTGTTTTTGGAGGTTAGAATAGATGCATGATCAAGTAGCTCAATGGGTAGGGTATTTGATTAGAATTCAACAGGTTATAGGTTTGAATCCTGGGTATGATAGTTTGAGGTGTTATTTAATAAAGTATGTTTATATATTAGTCACACATGGCTTACTTGTACAAATGGCATGTCACCAGTTAGTGCTGACTGCTGATATGCCATTTGCACAAACACGCCATGTGTGACTGTATATGCATTTAAGGAGGGCACCCCGGCAATACCACAAACCATTGAGTGTCAAGTATACTAGATATATCTTCATATCTCATGTGCTTTCTCTGAGACCAATCTTGTTATGCCCCTTCCCCACAAGGCATGCGCCTTTTGTCCATATTGCAAAAATGGGGAGGGGGGGGGGGGCATATAATTATCTGTCACAGGGCACCAAAAAGTCTAGTTATGGCTCTGGTATGCATTATGTAATCTGGCAGACCATATCTCCAACACTGGCTGGTTGGAATAGAAATCCGGTTATCTATGTGAGCAAATGACCATCAACGATTTACTCTCAAACACTAGAAAATGGACAAAAATGGTCCCCTAAACAAATTGGTTAAATTTTGGGTTTAACCAATTTGTGTAATGACCATTTTTGACCACTTTTCTAGTGTTTGGGAGCAAATGGTTAATTGACATTTGCTCCTATACATTACCAGATTTTCATTCCATCCATCCAGACTGGATAGATAGCCTGACAGATAATTGTGTAGTGTACGCCCAGGATAACTGTCAGTTGTGCTTTCTTTTATGACGGCACATAAATGGGTGGGCAGATCCAGAGCAAGCACTGCTCACTCATGCATAGTTGTCAACTGATGTGAAGTTCCAGGGGGCAATCTCAGTTATAAAGAAAAGTATCTGGAAATTGTCCCTAGTTTAAAAAAAAAATAAAAAAAAATTGATCAACTCCATTTATTTAGTATGATATCCCAGGTGATAGGATGCCGGCAGTCAGAACAACATACTTTATTAAATAACACATCTCAAACTACCATACCCAGGATTCAAACCTATAACCTGTTGAATTCTAATCAAACACCCTACCTATTGAGCTATTTGATCCTGCATAAAAATTGTGAACATTATATGAAGCTATTGGTACTTTGAAAAAAAAAGTATCAGCATTACAACGCAGGAGATCCATGCAGTTTGCAGCCACACACTACATGTATCTGCTCAGCCACAATGCTGATTATTTCTTCACAAAGTACAAGGTGAGCTCCAAACAGAATTCTCTAGCTTAGAATTATGCCAAACCTAGAAGTCGGGGCCCCCACCCTGGGATCCCCCAGAGGGAGGCCTGCACCGTCATGCGGCAGGCTTGTCCGTTTTGGAAGCAGGCTGATGGGCAGCCCAGGCTTGCTTCAGTCTGGGCTTGGCAGGTCTGGAAGCATGAGCTTGCTTTGGGTATGCCTGACCTTGGGTACGCTTTACCTTGAGGATGAAAGGGCCAAGGGAAAGTACTTTTAGCCTTCTGCGTGGTAGGAGTCATACTAGGTAGGCAAGCTGTTTTAGCAGTAGCCAGATCAGCTACAATCTTATTGAGGTCTTCTCCAAAGAGAGTGTCTCCCTTGAAAGGAAGCACCTCCAGGGTTTTCTTGGAATCCATATCCACCGACCAGGATCTCAACCAGCTGTATAAAGTATTACCTTGGAACTGGCTCTCCACTCCCCATTATCTGGTTATCATGGCTTCCTCCGCCAGTGTCCAGACTCGCTTGCTGAAGCTCGGCCACTTCTTCCTAGCAGCAGGCTCCTGGATCACTGGGCAGCAGAGGTGCTTGGGAGCCGGAAGGGGGCGGAGCAATCAGGCAGGCAGTTGCAGTGCTGCCCAGCTATCTGTGGTGTGAGAAGAAGCAGGGGCACCCCACCGCTGGCAGTGCTGCAGCTAGCGGTGGTGGCAGCGGCGAGGCTGCTGGGCTGGGTCTTGAAAAAGGTGGAAAGAAGGGTGTTACGGCATGGAATGTACAAACTGCGAGACCCTGCTGGTAGCGCCTTTGTCTATTTAGTAGGAAGGGCACGTAACAGCCGGAGGGCAATGGAGGAAGCCCCTTTAGGGCTGGAGCCCGGCGGCAACTGACTCCGTTGTCTCTGGCAGTTCCGCCCCTGGACTAGAGGAATGGTCAAGAACATGGCAACATTTAATGCCAAAAAATGCAAAATCATACACGTCTCAAAAATACAAAGGCTAACTATAATATTAAGGGCATTATAATGGCAAGAGGAAAGCTATCTAAGTATTACTATTTCAGGTGAGCAATGTAACAAAGCAATAGGAAAGGCAAGTCAGATGCTTGTTTGCATAGGTAAAGAACCAGTAGCAGAAAAAAGTAATACAGGTTGAGTATCCCATATCCAAATATTCCGAAATACGGAATATTCCGAAATACGGACTTTTTTGAGTGAGACTGAGATAGTGAAACCTTTGTTTTTTGATGGCTCAGTGTACACAAACTTTGTTTAATACTCAAAGTTATTAAAAATATTGTATTAAATGAACTTCAGACTGTGTGTATAAGGTGTATATGACACATAAATGAATTCTGTGAATGTACACACACTTTGTTTAATGCACAAAGTTATAAAAAATATTGGCTAAAATGACCTTCAGGCTGTGTGTATATGGTATATATGAAACATAAATGCATTCTGTGCTTAGATTTAGGTCCCATCACCATAATATCTCGTTATGGTATGCAATTATTCCAAAATACAGAAAAATCCGATATCCAAAATTCCTCTGGTCCCAAGCATTTTGGATAAGGGATACTCAACCTGTAATGCCACTGTATAGGTCCTTGGTACAGCCACATTTAGAATCCTGTGTTCAGTTCCAGAAGCCATATCTCAAGTCCTGTTGGAGAAAGAGCACTATATAAATAAATAGTATCAAAATTTGTTTCACGGCACCCCTAGGCCAAAGTTTTTTTTATTGAGAAATTCAGAAAAAAATATAAAATTAAGTAAATTGTGTTTATAGCATGTCATCCTCAGGTTCAGTTATGTTGTGAGGGAATGGTTTTGCCAATTTAATAAAGTATAAATAATTTTAATTGGTCCTGGACCACCAAACTATGCTACCAGTGCAAGAACCCCAGTTTGGAAACTACTGCCATAAAATAAACCTTTTTTTGTTTTTTTTAAACTACATGTAATACACCTTAGATCTCAGTTCCTAAAAGGTTTTAAACCCTTGCATACAGTAAACTACACATATTTAAAAATCCTACACCGGGCACAAGTGCTCACGGGCCAATTTCATGGCAGTCTCGGATAGGAGGGCATTGTGGATTCACCAAGGGAATGCTGATGCTGACTCCAAGAAGCCTCTTCAAGATCGCAGGAGCAGAGTCCTCTGCTTCTGCCAAATCCACTGCATGACGCTGGGGCTCTCTTGCAGGAGCCCACACCAGTGGGGGGCACCAGGGGCGAAACTACTGGCAGGGCAGGCAGTGCATTGCACTGGGGCCCCGCCGCACTCAAGGGCCCACAGCCGCCGGCATTACAATGAGTCACAATGACTCATTGTATCATGCCGCAGCCGCACACCAGCGCTCCCGTCAGGTATGCGTCCTGCGACTCCCGCCGCCCGCCCGTCGTAACGAACAGATCAGGCCAGGGCACTACGGGCAGCAGCCGCAGCACCAGACACGCTGCCGCCTCTGTAACACACGAAGAGGGAGGAGGGTCGCTTGGAGATGAGAGGAGCAGCGGCACGGGTGGGAGGAGGAGGAGGAGGGAGGTGAAGGAAGGAGCCGCAGCAGCGCTTTGTTACTGGTGGAGGCGCTGCTGCTGCTGCCCCTCTGCTTCACTATAGGCTGTCTTCCGAGAACAGCCTATAGTGAAGCAGAGGGGCAGCAGCAGCAGCGCCTCCACCAATAAGACAGCGCTGCTGCGGCTCCCTCCTCCACCTCCCTCCTCCTCCTTCTCTACTGCCCGGGAATCGTCAAGCTGCACGAGAAGCCTGAGCCAGCGGAGAGGGTAAGTATAATTCTTCTTTCTTTCTTTCTTTCTTTCTTTCTTTCTTTCTTTCTTTCTTTCTTTCTTTCTTTCTTTCTTTCGACTCTTTCTTTCTTTGTTGGGACTGCCTGCCGCTATGTGTAAAAAGGGGGAATCTGCCTGCCGCTATGTGTAAAAAGGGGGAATCTGCCTGCCGCTATGTGTAAAAAGGGGGAATCTGCCTGCCGCTATGTGTAAAAAGGGGGAATCTGCCTGCAGCTATGTGTAAAAGGGGGGAATCTGCCTGCAGCTATGTGTTAAAAGGGGGAATCTGCCTGCAGCTATGTGTAAAAAGGGGGACTGCCTGCCGCAATGTGTAAAAAGGGGGAATCTGCCTGCCGCTATGTGTAAAAAGGGGGAATCTGCCTGCAGCTATGTGTAAAAAGGGGGACTGCCTGCCGCAATGTGTAAAAAGGGGGAATCTGCCTGCCGCAATGTGTAAAAAGGGGGAAGCTGCTTGCCGCAATGTGTAAAAAGGGGGAATCTGCTTGCCGCAATGTGTAACAAGGGGGAATCTGCCTGCCGTAATGTGTAACAAGGGGGATGCTGTCTGCCGTAATGTGTAACAAGGGCACGCTGTCTGCCATAATGTGTAACAAGGGCAAGCTGTCTGCTGTAATGTGTAACAAGGGCAAGCTGTCTGCTGTAATGTGTAAAAAGTGTACGATGTCTGCCATTATGTGTAACAAGGGCAGGCTGACTGCTGTTATGTGAAAAAAGTGTACGCTGTCTGCCGCTATGTTTAACAAGGGCAGGCTGTCTGCCGTTATGTGTAAAAAGTGTACGCTGTCTGCCGCTATGTTTAACAAGGGCAGGCTGTCTGCCGTTATGTGAAAAAAATGTACGCTGTCTGCCGCTATGTGTAACAAGGGCACGCTGTCTGCCGTTGTGTAAAAAAGGGGGATGCTGTCTGCCGTAATGTGTAAAAAGGGGACGCTGTCTGCTGTAATGTGTAAAAAGAGGACGCTGTCTGCTGTAATGTGTAAAAAGAGGAATCTGTCCGCCGTGAGGTGTAAAAGGGTCTCTACCTGGTGTAGTGGTGCTACTGTGCGGCGTAATTTGAATAATGGAGACTACTGTGCACCGTTTTATGAATTGGTATTATTTTGTGGCCACACCCCTTAACCACGAAGCCACGCCACTATGTTTTTTTGCGCGCGCCTACAGCGCGCACTGCCCCTGTTTTGCATGCAGGGGTGGGGCTCCAATGCAGTTTCTTGCACACACTGCTAAAATGTCTAGTTACGGCACTGTTGCTAGGTATCCACTTCCCTGAGCAGGCCCCCCTCACCAGATCCTCTCCAGGGGTGAGGGGGTGGACTTGGATGGGAAGGGATGGGGGGGGGGGGCCCAAGCCATTTTGTCGCACATGGGCCCACTGCTCGCTAGTTCCACCACTGGGGGGCACGTCTAAAACTCTTCAGTCAGTTCTGGATTCATTCGGACCTGGACTCGTGGGTTTTACAAATAGTGTCCCAAGGGTACAAACTGGGGTTTCAAGAAGTTCCCCCTCACCGATTGTTCAAATCAGCCTTAGTCAGCAGGGAGAAGGTTTTTATTCAAGCCTATTCGTGGTCCCGAAGCCGGACGGCTCAGTCAGACCAATCTTAAATCTGAAATCCCTTAATTTCTACCTAAAGAAATTCAATTTCAAGATGGAATCTCTCAGGGTAGTGATCTCCAGTCCGGGGGATAAAGGAGATTTCCTGGTTTTGGTAGACATAAAGGATGCCTACTTACATGTTCCCATTTAGCCACTGCATCAAGCTACCTGAGGTTTGCAATTCAGGATTGTCATTACCAATTTCAGACGTTGCCGTTTGGTCTGTCCACGGCTCCGAGGATTTTCACCAGGGTGATGGCGGAAATGATGGTTCTCCTTCGCAAGCAAGGAGTCACAATTATCCCGTACTTGGATGATCTCCTGATAAAGGCGAGATCCAGGTACCAGTTGGTGCAAAACATCTACTCTCCCTGACAGTTCTTTAACAACATGGTTGGCTCCTAAACTTGCCAAAATCGCAGTTGGTCCTAATGACGCGGTTGTTGTTTTTGGGAGTGATACTGGACACAGAAGAGGTTTTCTTCTAGTGGAATGGCTCTGGAGATCCAGAGTCTGGTCAAACAAATTCTGAAACCAGCAAGAGTGTTAATCCATCAATGCATTCGGTTGCTGGGGAAGATGGTTGCGGCCTACGAGGCCATTCAGTTTGGCAGGCTCCATGCCAGAGTGTTCCAGTGGGACCTGTTGGACAAGTGGTCCGGATCCCACCTACACATGCACCGGAGGATAATCCTGTCTTCCAAGACCAGAATCTCACTCCATTGGTGGCTGCACAGTTCTCACCACCTAGAGGGGCGATGGTTTGGGATCCAGGACGGGATCCTAGGGACCACGGATGCAACCCTCCGAGGCTGGGGAGCGGTCACACAGGGGGAAAACATCCAAGGAAGATGGTCAAGTCAGGAAAGTTGTCTCCACATAAATGTTCTGGAGTTAAGGGCCATTTAATAACTGCAGACACAGTACGCACTGGGACGGGTGCCCAGCATCCTCTACGGACTAAGAGAAAAGGATTTACCAGTAGGTATTAAAATCCTATTTTCTCTAAAGTCCTAGAGGATGCTGGGGACTCCGTAAGGACCATGGGGATAGACGGGCTCCGCAGGAGACATGGGCACTTTAAGAAAGACTTTAGTTCTGGGTGTGCACTGGCTCCTCCCTCTATGCCCCTCCTCCAGACCTCAGTTTGATACTGTGCCCAGTGGAGACTGGGTGCTTTTCATGAGCTCTCCTGAGCTTTCTGACAGAAAGTATTTTGTTAGGTTTTTAATTTTCAGGGAGCACTGCTGGCAACAGACTCCCTCATCGAGGGACTGAGGGGAGAGAAGCAGCCCTACTCTCTGAGTTGCAAGGTCCTGCTTCTTAGGCTACTGGACACCATTAGCTCCAGAGGGATTGGTACGCAGGATCTCACCCTCGCCGTCCGTCCCAGAGCCGCGCCTCCGTCCCCCTCGCAGAGCCGGAAGATAGAAGCCGGGTGAGTATGAGAAGAAAAGAAGACTTCAGAGGCGGCAGAAGACTTCATGATCTTCACTGAGGTAACGCACAGCACTGCAGCTGTGTGCCTTTGCTCCCATACACCTCACATACTCCGGTCACTGTAAGGGTGCAGGGCGCAGGGGGGGCGCCCTGGGCAGCAATATAAACCTCTTTCGCAAAAATATAACATATATACAGCTGGGCACTGTATATATGTATGAGCCCCCACCAATTTTACAGTTTAAGCGGGACAGAAGCCCGCCTCTGAGGGGGCGGGGCTTCTCCCTCAGCACTCACCAGCGCCATTTTTTCTCCACAGCACCGCTGAGAGGAAGCTCCCCGGACTCTACCCTGCTTATACCACGTTAGACAAGAGGGTTGAAAAGAGGGGGGGGGGGGGGGCACATAATTCGCAAATTACATACAGCAGCACTACTGGGCAAACATTAAGTTACTGTTTTATTCCTGGGTTATATAGCGCTGGGGTGTGTGCTGGCATACTCCCTCTCTGTCTCTCCAAAGGGCCTTGTGGGGAAACTGTCTTCAGAAAAAGCATTCCCTGTGTGTGTGGTGTGTCGGTACACGTGTGTCGACATGTCTGAGGAAGAAGGCTATATTAGAGAGGAGCGGGAGCAAATGAATGTGGTGTCTCCGCCGACAGCTGATTGGATGGATATGTGGAATGTTTTAAATGCTAGTGTAAACTCATTGCACAAAAGATTAGACAAGGCAGAAGCTTTGGGACAGTCAGGGTCTCAACCCATGCCTGATCCTATGTTGCAGGGACTGTCAGGGTCTCATAAGCGCCCACTATCCCAGTTTGTTGACACAGATACCGACACGGATTCTGACTCCAGTGTCGATTACGATGATGCAAAGTTACAGCCAAAATTGGCAAAATCCATTCGATTTATGATTATGGCAATAAAAAAGGTTTTGCACATCACAGAGTAACCCCCTGTCGCTGACAAGAGGGTACATATGTACAAGGGAAAGAAGCCTGAGGTAACCTTTCCCCCCTCACACGAGCTGAACGAGTTATGTGAAAAAGCTTGGAAATCTCCAGATAAAAGACTGCAGATTTCCAAAAGGATTCTTATGGCGTATCCTTTCCCATCAACGGATAGGTTACGATGGGAATCCTCCCCTAGGGTGGACAAAGCATTAACACGCTTATCCAAGAAGGTAGCCCTCCCGTCCCAGGATACGGCTACCCTCAAAGAGTGTGCTGACCGCAAACAGGAGATTACCCTGAAGTCCATTTATACACATTCAGGTACCTTACTCAGACCGGCAATTGCGTCGACCAGGGTGTGTAGTGCTGTAGCGGCATGGACAAATGCCTTATCTGAGGGGATGGATAGCCTAGACAAGGATACTATTTTATTGACCCTGAGGCATATAAGAGATGCTGTCCTATATATGTGTGTATGCAAACTACCGGTGGTGCTGCAGGGCCCACACCCTTTTACTTGTCTTGTAGAGCAGCTCTGAAGCTGTTACAGTGCCCAGCTGCTGCAAGAAATCAGCTTGAATGCTTCAGGGGCTTGGGCATGGCCAACATGAGCCCCACACCGAAGGAGGGTGGGGGTGTTTAATGCAAACTTGGGGTTATCCAAGCGCCGCAAAAGACCGCCATGCCCCGCATGCCCCTTTTCTCTTTTCATATACAGATGAGGGTTCCAGCCAACTTTGGCCCACTGCTTGGATGACATCACCGAATGCAAATCCGTCTGCTGCAGACCTTCCCCCAGGAATGCTTGCAATAGTTGTTGCATATGGTTTAATGTCTGAGGGTGCTTCAGTATTAGGCAGCCTTCCGCCCTCCCATGTTCATCTGAAAAGATGTGGTCTCCCTGCAGTTGTTGTCCCCAGACGAGAGTTCCCTTGTGCTTCCTCAGTTAAATCTCCTTAACTTGACGAGGGTGTGCCCGAGCAGCCGCCCTCCCCAGCCCTTTCCCAACACATACTTATCTTGCATATGAGATCTCTTGATCATGAAGATAGTTCTCACAGGTTGAGGTTCATCCTGGCCCCGCTCCCCGCTGGAGAGCGCTGATGGGGACAGCAGCGGGGCTTCAGCAGCAGGGTGAGTATGTGTGGCCAGAGACCTCCCTTCCCATGTGCAGGCCTGCAGAGTGTGCCGCGCAGGATGGGGCATGTGACACTCTCCCTCCCTGGGGCTCTTCGAGATGTAGCTCCTCAGCAGTATTTTTCCCGGGCTGCGCGGCGCTCTCCCCGACTGGCATCCGCCCTGGAACACTGCCTTCCTCAACGCAACATCAGCAGGGGGCCCGGGCCTCATCACCATCCCAGGTCTTTCTCATGTATGTATCATGTATGTGTGTGTGATATATGTATGAATCATATATGTTTGTGATAGATACATATATATATATATATATATATATATATATGTACACAGGGGGGTGGGGGATATAGCGACCGTCGGTGTCTTAAAAATAGTTCAGAAATTGTGGAGTTAAAATCGTATCTAAAATGAGTAACCAGATCTAGAAATTATTTAAAAAAGGGGGGTGATGTTTATTTAAACACTAAAACAGACAAATTAATTACATACAATCTCTAAAATTTAAGCAGCAACAATTCTTAAAAAATGGGATAAAAACAATAAACACAATGCTATAAATAGTATACCAGTTAAAAGATATAAAACAATTTTAACTTAACTTGGTATGAGGTCGCTACCTGGCAGTGACCTCATACCAAGTTAAGTTAAAATTGTTTTATATCTTTTAACTGGTATTTATAGCATTGTGTTTATTGTTTTTATCCCATTTTTTAAGAATTGTTGCTGCTTAAATTTTAGAGATTGTATGTAATTAATTTGTCTGTTTTAGTGTTTAAATAAACATCACCCCCCTTTTTTAAATAATTTCTAGATCTGGTTACTCATTTTAGATACGATTTTAACTCCACAATTTCTGAACTATTTTTAAGACACCGACGGTCGCTATATCCCCCACCCCCCTGTGTGCATTACTCGTTGTTTCAGGGAACTACCATCCCTGTGTTTTCTGGGGGACAGCTGACGCCCTGTGCTAATTCCTAGGGAGTGTCGTTAATTCTTACGTGGATTCTAGATTATTTGGTGTTGTACACAAGTGGCGCAATAAACTCTCCCCTATTTTTTGATATATATATATATATGTATCTATCTATCTATCTGTCTATCTATCTATCTATCTATCTATCTATCTATCTATCGTATGTGTGTGTATATATGTATCTATCATGTATGTATGTATGTATCTATCTTGTAGGTATGTGTTCTATCTATCTATCTATCTATCTATCTATCTATCTATCTATCTATCTATCTATCGTGTGTGTGATATATGTATGTATCTATCATGTATGTGTTATATGTATGTATCACACCTTCCTCTATACATATACATACATACATACATACATACACACTAGAGATGAGCGGGTTCGGTTTCTCTGAAACCGAACCCGCACGAACTTCATGTTTTTTTCACGGGTCCGAGCAGACTCGGATCCTCCCGCCTTGCTCGGTTAACCCGAGCGCGCCCGAACGTCATCATGACGCTGTCGGATTCTCGCGAGACTCGGATTCTATATAAGGAGCCGCGCGTCGCCGCCATTTTCACACGTGCATTGAGATTGATAGGGAGAGGACGTGGCTGGCGTCCTCTCCATTAGAAATTAGATTAGAAGAGAGAGAGAGATTGTGCAGAGTCAGACAGAGTTTACCACAGTGACCAGTGCAGTTGTTGTTAGTTAACTTTTATTTATTTTAATATAATATATCCGTTCTCTGCTATATCCGTTCTCTGCCTGAAAAAAAACGATACACAGCAGCAGCCAGTCACACAGTGTGACTCAGTCTGTGTGCACTCAGCTCAGCCCAGTGTGCTGCACATCAATGTATAAAAGGCAAAGCTTATAATAATTGTGGGGGAGACTGGGGAGCACTGCAGGTTGTTATAGCAGGAGCCCCCAGGAGTACATAATATTATATTAATTTAAAATTAAACAGTGCACACTTTTGCTGCAGGAGTGCCACTGCCAGTGTGACTAGTGGTGACCAGTGCCTGACCACCAGTATAGTAGTATATTGTTGTATGTATTGTATACTATCTCTTTATCAACCAGTCTATATTAGCAGCAGACACAGTACAGTGCGGTAGTTCACGGCTGTGGCTACCTCTGTGTCGGCAGTCGGAACTCGGCAGGCAGTCCGTCCATCCATAATTGTATTACAATATATACCACCTAACCGTGGTATTTTTTTTTCTTTCTTTATACCGTCGTCATAGTGTCATACTAGTTGTTACGAGTATACTACTATCTCTTTATCAACCAGTGTACAGTGCGGTAGTTCACGGCTGTGGCTACCTCTGTGTCGGCAGTCGGCAGGCAGTCCGTCCATCCATAATTGTATTATTATTATAATATATACCACCTAACCGTGGTTTTTTTTTCATTCTTTATACCGTCATAGTGTCATACTAGTTGTTACGAGTATACTACTATCTCTTTATCAACCAGTGTACAGTGCGGTAGTTCACGGCTGTGGCTACCTCTGTGTCGGCAGTCGGCAGGCAGTCCGTCCATCCATAATTGTATTATTATTATAATATATACCACCTAACCGTGGTTTTTTTTTCATTCTTTATACCGTCGTCATAGTGTCATACTAGTTGTTACGAGTATACTACTATCTCTTTATCAACCAGTGTACAGTGCGGTAGTTCACGGCTGTGGCTACCTCTGTGTCGGCAGTCGGCAGGCAGTCTGTCCATCCATAATTGTATTATTATTATAATATATACCACCTAACCGTGGTTTTTTTTTCATTCTTTATACCGTCGCCATAGTGTCATACTAGTTGTTACGAGTATACTACTATCTCTTTATCAACCAGTGTACAGTGCGGTAGTTCACGGCTGTGGCTACCTCTGTGTCGGCAGTCGGCAGGCAGTCCGTCCATCCATAATTGTATTATTATTATAATATATACCACCTAACCGTGTTTTTTTTTTCATTCTTTATACCGTCGTCATAGTGTCATACTAGTTGTTACGAGTATACTACTATCTCTTTATCAACCAGTGTACAGTGCGGTAGTTCACGGCTGTGGCTACCTCTGTGTCGGCAGTCGGCAGGCAGTCCGTCCATCCATAATTGTATTATTATTATAATATATACCACCTAACCGTGGTTTTTTTTTCATTCTTTATACCGTCGTCATAGTGTCATACTAGTTGTTACGAGTATACTACTATCTCTTTATCAACCAGTGTACAGTGCGGTAGTTCACGGCTGTGGCTACCTCTGTGTCGGCAGTCGGCAGGCAGTCCGTCCATCCATAATTGTATTATTATTATAATATATACCACCTAACCGTGGTTTTTTTTTCATTCTTTATACCGTCGTCATAGTGTCATACTAGTTGTTACGAGTATACTACTATCTCTTTATCAACCAGTGTACAGTGCGGTAGTTCACGGCTGTGGCTACCTCTGTGTCGGCAGTCGGCAGGCAGTCCGTCCATCCATAATTGTATTATTATTATAATATATACCACCTAACCGTGGTTTTTTTTTCATTCTTTATACCGTCGTCATAGTGTCATACTAGTTGTTACGAGTATACTACTATCTCTTTATCAACCAGTGTACAGTGCGGTAGTTCACGGCTGTGGCTACCTCTGTGTCGGCAGTCGGCAGGCAGTCCGTCCATCCATAATTGTATTATTATTATAATATATACCACCTAACTGTGGTATTTTTTTTTCTTTCTTTATACCGTCGTCATAGTGTCATACTAGTTGTTACGAGTATACTACTATCTCTTTATCAACCAGTGTACAGTGCGGTAGTTCACGGCTGTGGCTACCTCTGTGTCGGCAGTCGGCAGGCAGTCCGTCCATCCATAATTGTATTATTATTATAATATATACCACCTAACCGTGGTTTTTTTTTCATTCTTTATACCGTCGTCATAGTGTCATACTAGTTGTTACGAGTATACTACTATCTCTTTATCAACCAGTGTACAGTGCGGTAGTTCACGGCTGTGGCTACCTCTGTGTCGGCAGTCGGCAGGCAGTCCGTCCATCCATAATTGTATTATTATTATAATATATACCACCTAACCGTGGTTTTTTTTTCATTCTTTATACCGTCGTCATAGTGTCATACTAGTTGTTACGAGTATACTACTATCTCTTTATCAACCAGTGTACAGTGCGGTAGTTCACGGCTGTGGCTACCTCTGTGTCGGCAGTCGGCAGGCAGTCCGTCCATCCATAATTGTATTATTATTATAATATATACCACCTAACTGTGGTATTTTTTTTTCTTTCTTTATACCGTCGTCATAGTGTCATACTAGTTGTTACGAGTATACTACTATCTCTTTATCAACCAGTGTACAGTGCGGTAGTTCACGGCTGTGGCTACCTCTGTGTCGGCATTCGGCAGGCAGTCCGTCCATCCATAATTGTATTATTATTATAATATATACCACCTAACCGTGGTTTTTTTTTCATTCTTTATACCGTCGTCATAGTGTCATACTAGTTGTTACGAGTATACTACTATCTCTTTATCAACCAGTGTACAGTGCGGTAGTTCACGGCTGTGGCTACCTCTGTGTCGGCAGTCGGCAGGCAGTCCGTCCATCCATAATTGTATTATTATTATAATATATACCACCTAACCGTGGTATTTTTTTTTCTTTCTTTATACCGTCGTCATAGTGTCATACTAGTTGTTACGAGTATACTACTATCTCTTTATCAACCAGTGTACAGTGCGGTAGTTCACGGCTGTGGCTACCTCTGTGTCGGCAGTCGGCAGGCAGTCCGTCCATCCATAATTGTATAATTATTATAATATATACCACCTAACCGTGGTTTTTTTTTCATTCTTTATACCGTCGTCATAGTGTCATACTAGTTGTTACGAGTATACTACTATCTCTTTATCAACCAGTGTACAGTGCGGTAGTTCACGGCTGTGGCTACCTCTGTGTCGGCAGTCGGCAGGCAGTCCGTCCATCCATAATTGTATTATTATTATAATATATACCACCTAACTGTGGTATTTTTTTTTCTTTCTTTATACCGTCGTCATAGTGTCATACTAGTTGTTACGAGTATACTACTATCTCTTTATCAACCAGTGTACAGTGCGGTAGTTCACGGCTGTGGCTACCTCTGTGTCGGCAGTCGGCAGGCAGTCCGTCCATCCATAATTGTATTATTATTATAATATATACCACCTAACCGTGGTTTTTTTTTCATTCTTTATACCGTCGTCATAGTGTCATACTAGTTGTTACGAGTATACTACTATCTCTTTATCAACCAGTGTACAGTGCGGTAGTTCACGGCTGTGGCTACCTCTGTGTCGGCAGTTGGCAGGCAGTCCGTCCATCCATAATTGTATTATTATTATAATATATACCACCTAACTGTGGTATTTTTTTTTCTTTCTTTATACCGTCGTCATAGTGTCATACTAGTTGTTACGAGTATACTACTATCTCTTTATCAACCAGTGTACAGTGCGGTAGTTCACGGCTGTGGCTACCTCTGTGTCGGCAGTCGGCAGGCAGTCCGTCCATCCATAATTGTATTATTATTATAATATATACCACCTAACCGTGGTTTTTTTATACCACCTAACCGTGGCAGTCCGTCCATAATTGTATACTAGTATCCAATCCATCCATCTCCATTGTTTACCTGAGGTGCCTTTTAGTTCTGCCTATAAAATATGGAGAACAAAAAAGTTGAGGTTCCAAAATTAGGGAAAGATCAAGATCCACTTCCACCTCGTGCTGAAGCTGCTGCCACTAGTCATGGCCGAGACGATGAAATGCCAGCAACGTCGTCTGCCAAGGCCGATGCCCAATGTCATAGTACAGAGCATGTCAAATCCAAAACACCAAATATCAGAAAAAAAAGGACTCCAAAACCTAAACTAAAATTGTCGGAGGAGAAGCGTAAACTTGCCAATATGCCATTTACCACACGGAGTGGCAAGGAACGGCTGAGGCCCTGGCCTATGTTCATGGCTAGTGGTTCAGCTTCACATGAGGATGGAAGCACTCAGCCTCTCGCTAGAAAAATGAAACGACTCAAGCTGGCAAAAGCACAGCAAAGAACTGTGCGTTCTTCGAAATCCCAAATCCACAAGGAGAGTCCAATTGTGTCGGTTGCGATGCCTGACCTTCCCAACACTGGACGTGAAGAGCATGCGCCTTCCACTATTTGCATGCCCCCTGCAAGTGCTGGAAGGAGCACCCGCAGTCCAGTTCCTGATAGTCAGATTGAAGATGTCAGTGTTGAAGTACACCAGGATGAGGAGGATATGGGTGTTGCTGGCGCTGGGGAGGAAATTGACCAGGAGGATTCTGATGGTGAGGTGGTTTGTTTAAGTCAGGCACCCGGGGAGACACCTGTTGTCCGTGGGACGAATATGGCCGTTGACATGCCAGGTGAAAATACCAAAAAAATCAGCTCTTCGGTGTGGAGGTATTTCACCAGAAATGCGGACAACAGGTGTCAAGCCGTGTGTTCCCTTTGTCAAGCTGTAATAAGTAGGGGTAAGGACGTTAACCACCTCGGAACATCCTCCCTTATACGTCACCTGCAGCGCATTCATAATAAGTCAGTGACAAGTTCAAAAACTTTGGGTGACAGCGGAAGCACTCCACTGACCAGTAAATCCCTTCCTCTTGTAACCAAGCTCACGCAAACCACCCCACCAACTCCCTCAGTGTCAATTTCCTCCTTCCCCAGGAATGCCAATAGTCCTGCAGGCCATGTCACTGGCAATTCTGACGATTCCTCTCCTGCCTGGGATTCCTCCGATGCATCCTTGCGTGTAACGCCTACTGCTGCTGGCGCTGCTGTTGTTGCTGCTGGGAGTCGATGGTCATCCCAGAGAGGAAGTCGTAAGACCACTTTTACTACTTCCACCAAGCAATTGACTGTCCAACAGTCATTTGCGAGGAAGATTAAATATCACAGCAGTCATCCTACTGCAAAGCGGATAACTGAGGCCTTGACATCCTGGGTGGTGAGAAACGTGGTTCCGGTATCCATCATTACTGCAGAGCCAACTAAAGACTTGTTGGAGGTACTGTGTCCCCGGTACCAAATACCATCTAGGTTCCATTTCTCTAGGGTTGCGATACCGAAAATGTACACAGACCTCAGAAAAAGAGTCACCAGTGTCCTAAAAAATGCAGCTGTACCCAATGTCCACTTAACCACGGACATGTGGACAAGTGGAGCAGGGCAGGGTCAGGACTATATGACTGTGACAGCCCACTGGGTAGATGTATGGACTCCCGCCGCAAGAACAGCAGCGGCGGCACCAGTAGCAGCATCTCGCAAACGCCAACTCGTTCCTAGGCAGGCTACGCTTTGTATCACCGGTTTCCAGAATACGCACACAGCTGAAAACCTCTTACGGCAACTGAGGAAGATCATCGCGGAATGGCTTACCCCAATTGGACTCTCCTGTGGATTTGTGGCATCGGACAACGCCAGCAATATTGTGCGTGCATTACATCTGGGCAAATTCCAGCACGTCCCATGTTTTGCACATACCTTGAATTTGGTGGTGCAGAATTTTTTAAAAAACGACAGGGGCGTGCAAGAGATGCTGTCGGTGGCCAGAAAAATTGCGGGACACTTTCGGCGTACAGGCAGCACGTACAGAAGACTGGAGCACCACCAAAAACGCCTGAACCTGCCCTGCCATCATCTGAAGCAGGAGGTGGTAACGAGGTGGAATTCAACCCTCTATATGCTTCAGAGGTTGGAGGAGCAGCAAAAGGCCATTCAAGCCTATACAACTGACCACGATATAGGAGGTGGAATGCACCTGTCTCAAGCGCAGTGGAGAATGATTTCAACGTTGTGCAAGGTTCTGCAACCTTTTGAACTTGCCACACGTGAAGTCAGTTCAGACACTGCCAGCCTGAGTCAGGTCATTCCCCTCATCAGGCTTTTGCAGAAGAAGCTGGAGACATTGAAGGAGGAGCTAAGACAGAGCGATTCCGCTAGGCATGTGGGACTTGTGGATGGAGCCCTTAATTCGCTTAACAAGGATTCACGGGTGGTCAATCTGTTGAAATCAGAGCACTACATTTTGGCCACCGTGCTCGATCCTAGATTTAAAACCTACCTTGGATCTCTCTTTCCGGCGCACACAAGTCTGCTGGGTTTCAAAGACCTGCTGGTGAGAAAATTGTCAAGTCAAGCGGAACGCGACCTGTCAACATCTCCTCCTTCACATTCTCCCGCAACTGGGGGTGCGAGGAAAAGGCTCAGAATTCCGAGCCCACCCGCTGGCGGTGATGCAGGGCAGTCTGGAGCGACTGCTGATGCTGACATCTGGTCCGGACTGAAGGACCTGACAACCATTACGGACATGTCGTCTACTGTCACTGCATATGATTCTATCACCATTGATAGAATGGTGGAGGATTATATGAGTGACCGCATCCAAGTAGGCACGTCACACAGTCCGTACTTATACTGGCAGGAAAAAGAGGCAATTTGGAGGCCCTTGCACAAACTGGCTTTATTCTACCTAAGTTGCCCTCCCACAAGTGTGTACTCCGAAAGAGTGTTTAGTGCCGCCGCTCACCTTGTCAGCAATCGGCGTACGAGGTTACATCCAGAAAATGTGGAGAAGATGATGTTCATTAAAATGAATTATAATCAATTCCTCCGCGGAGACATTGACCAGCAGCAATTGCCTCCACAAAGTACACAGGGAGCTGACATGGTGGATTCCAGTGGGGACGAATTGATAATCTGTGAGGAGGGGGATGTACACGGTGATATATCGGAGGATGATGATGAGGTGGACATCTTGCCTCTGTAGAGCCAGTTTGTGCAAGGAGAGATTAATTGCTTCTTTTTTGGTGGGGGTCCAAACCAACCCGTCATTTCAGTCACAGTCGTGTGGCAGACCCTGTCACTGAAATGATGGGTTGGTTAAAGTGTGCATGTCCTGTTTTGTTTATACAACATAAGGGTGGGTGGGAAGGGCCCAAGGACAATTCCATCTTGCACCTCTTTTTTCTTTTATTTTTCTTTGCGTCATGTGCTGTTTGGGGAGGGTTTTTTGGAAGGGACATCCTGCGTGACACTGCAGTGCCACTCCTAGATGGGCCCGGTGTTTGTGTCGGCCACTAGGGTCGCTTATCTTTCTCACACAGCTACCTCATTGCGCCTCTTTTTTTCTTTGCGTCATGTGCTGTTTGGGGAGGGTTTTTTGGAAGGGACATCCTGCGTGACACTGCAATGCCACTCCTAGATGGGCCCGGTGTTTGTGTCGGCCACTAGGGTCGCTTATCTTTCTCACACAGTCAGCTACCTCATTGCGCCTCTTTTTTTCTTTGCGTCATGTGCTGTTTGGGGAGGGTTTTTTGGAAGGGACATCCTGCGTGACACTGCAGTGCCACTCCTAGATGGGCCCGGTGTTTGTGTCGGCCACTAGGGTCGCTAATCTTACTCACACAGCTACCTCATTGCGCCTCTTTTTTTCTTTGCGTCATGTGCTGTTTGGGGAGGGTTTTTTGGAAGGGACATCCTGCGTGACACTGCAGTGCCACTCCTAGATGGGCCCGGTGTTTGTGTCGGCCACTAGGGTCGCTTATCTTTCTCACACAGTCAGCTACCTCATTGCGCCTCTTTTTTTCTTTGCGTCATGTGCTGTTTGGGGAGGGTTTTTTGGAAGGGACATCCTGCGTGACACTGCAGTGCCACTCCTAGATGGGCCCGGTGTTTGTGTCGGCCACTAGGGTCGCTTATCTTTCTCACACAGTCAGCTACCTCATTGCGCCTCTTTTTTTCTTTGCGTCATGTGCTGTTTGGGGAGGGTTTTTTGGAAGGGACATCCTGCGTGACACTGCAGTGCCACTCCTAGATGGGCCCGGTGTTTGTGTCGGCCACTAGGGTCGCTAATCTTACTCACACAGCTACCTCATTGCGCCTCTTTTTTTCTTTGCGTCATGTGCTGTTTGGGGAGGGTTTTTTGGAAGGGACATCCTGCGTGACACTGCAGTGCCACTCCTAGATGGGCCCGGTGTTTGTGTCGGCCACTAGGGTCGCTTATCTTACTCACACAGCGACCTCGGTGCAAATTTTAGGACTAAAAATAATATTGTGAGGTGTGATGTGTTCAGAATAGGCTGAAAATGAGTGTAAATTATGTTTTTTGAGGTTAATAATACTTTGGGATCAAAATTACCCCCAAATTCTATGATTTAAGCTGTTTTTTAGGGTTTTTTGAAAAAAACACCCGAATCCAAAACACACCCGAATCCGACAAAAAAAATTCGGTGAGGTTTTGCCAAAACGCGGTCGAACCCAAAACACGGCCGCGGAACCGAACCCAAAACCAAAACACAAAACCCGAAAAATTTCCGGCGCTCATCTCTAATACACACACCTATATCTGTACGTACACTGACATACACACACCAACATCTATACATAAACACGCTGACCCCTAATCGTACACCAACGTACCCACATGTGAATCTATACATACATGTGCTGACACCTGGACATACACTGATGTACCCACACCTAACATCTATACATACACATGCTAACAACTGGACGTATACAGACGTACCCACATTTGCATCCATGCATATATAGATGTAGGTGTGTGTACGTCAGTGTACGTCCAGGTGTCAACGCGTGTATGTATAGATGCAGGTGTGGGTACGTCTGTGTATGTCCAGGTGTCAGAATGTGTATGTATAGATGCAGGTGTGGGAACGTCAGTGTAGGTTCAGGTGTCAGCGCGTGTATGTATAGATGCAGGTGCTTGTATGTCCAGATGTCAGTGCATATATGTATAGATGCAAGTGTGGGTACGTCGGTGTATGTCCATTTGTCAGCGCGTGTATATATAGATGCAGGTGCTTGTATGTTGGTGTATGTCCAGGTGTCAGCATGTGTATGTATAGATGCAGGTGTGGGAATGTTGGTGTATGTCCAGGTGTCAGGGCGTGTATGTATGGATATTAGGTGTGGGTACATCAGTGTATGTCCAGGTGTTAGCGCATGTATGTATAGATGCAGGATAATAATCGCACAGCGTGCCCCCCGCCAACCACAAACCTCCCCCACCCCCCTGTATGACATAAACACCGCTATTCCACTTACACACAATCATTTCAGTTTGCGACCAGGAGCCGGCAATGTATGTGCACCCAAATGAAGCCACTGTACATGCCCTGCAGGCTGCTATGTACTGCACAGGTGCAACAAATTTAAATGCCCTATCTTTAAAATGGGGCATATTTTACTAAATTAAAAAAACCTGTAACTTTCTGTAAAACCTTAACCCCAAAAGGCACTACACTAACATCGGGGTGTAGAGTTGGATGTTGATCCAAGGCACCAACAGGCTAAAGCTTTGACTGTTCCCAGGATGCCTTGCACCGCCTCCTCTATAACCCTGCCCAGTGGCGTAACTAGACCTTTGTGGGCCCCATAGCAAAATTCTGAATGGGCCCACCAGCACTCAACAAGAATGAGTGGCGTTTGGGGTCAGAAAAGTAGAGGGGAAGGGGTCTGACAGAGTAGGGGGCAGGACATGAATGAATAGAAACTGAGGTGTCCATTATATAAAGAAATACAGTATGTGTGTCTATGTGTATATCACACACACACATATAAGGGAAATTCAAATGCCCTCAATTATTGCGCCCATTACACTCTGGTTTAGGTGCACAAAGCACCTAAACCTGAATAAAGTAATGGGCGCGATCGTGAAAAGACACCGTTTGGTTGCCCAAATGGGTCTCTTTGCACACATTTCAGCTTGTTTCCCCTGGGGGTAGCGAGCTGAAATAAACATGTCGCACCCGTTGGCAGCAACATTAGAATAGCTGCTGACGGGCACGATTGAGGGAGGAAAGGGACATTTGAATCCAGCCCATAGATGCAATGTGAATATGTAATTTGTACCTTCCTATCTTAAAATGTATATAGTAGTGTATACACTAGAGGTCTTTCCGAACCCCCTAATCCTAACATTGTAATTTGCTTTAGGGCGCACCTCCAATTAGTCTAGTGTTTCGTATTTTCACATTAAATACTTTCTTGCATTGGTTGGTTAAAGATTAGATCGTATATTTTTCTAGATATAGCTGTGCATAGTCTACAAGGCTACATGCTTCTCCCCTAACTAGAGATGTGCAGCGGGCATTTTTCGTGTTTCATGTTTTGGTTTTGGTTTCGGATCCGCAGTTGTGTTTTGGATACGGACGCGTTTTGGCAAAACCACACTTTCGGGTTTTGGATTCGGGTGATTTTTTTTTAAAACCTCAAACAGCTAAAATCATAGAATTTGGGGGTAATTTTGATCCTATAGTATTAAGCTCAATAACCAATTTCTACTCCTTTCCAGTCTATTCTGAACACCTCACACCTCCCAATATTATTTTTAGTCCTAAAATTTGCACCAAGGTCCCTGGATGACTAAGCTAAGCGACCCAAGTGGGCAGCACAAACACCTGGCCCATCTAGGAGTGGCACTGCAGTGTCAGACAGGATGGCACTTAAAAAAATAGCCCCAAACAGCACATGATGCAAAGATAAATAAAAAAAGAGGCGCAAGATGAAATTGTAGTGTGTCTCTCCTGCTCAGTGTCAGTTCTCAGTAGTATCCTCATCAGTGCTCAGTATCACTGCTCATTGTCTTGTGCTGCATTGTGGTGCTCAGTATACTAGAGTACATTACTAATAGTCCAGTGCTGCATCTTGCTGCTCAGTGTCAGTTCTAGTATCCTCATCAGTGCTCAGTATCACTGCTCATTGTTTTGTGCTGCATTGTGGTGCTCAGTATACTACAGAACATTACTAATAGTCCAGTGCTGCATCTGGCTGCTCTGTGTCAGTTCTAGTAATCTCATCAGTGCTCCGTATCACTGCTCATTGTCTTGTGGTGCTCAGTATACTACAGTACATTACTAATACTCCAGTGTCTTGTGCCGCATATGGCTGCTGTAGGGTGCTGTGGTAGTGTCCTGTCACTGTGCATATGTCATCATTCCAGTCACAGTGACATACCCTCCAACTGTACCTTTTTAATAGGTACAGTACCTTTTTTTCATGGTCTGTACCTATTTTTGGCTCTCCAAACTTCCATTGAAAGTATAGGAAAAGGGGCGTGACCACGCCCCTTTACCTGTGACCACGCCCCTTTTTCTAATTTGTACCGATTTTTGTGTGTAAAATGTTGGAGGGTATGCAGTGATATCTGGTATCTATCTAGTGGTATCTAATTCCAGACATTACCACCGTCTAATTCCAGATATATTACTGGCATATAATTCCACACATTAAAAAATGGAGAACAAAAAGGTGGAGGGTAAAATAAGAATTTACTTACCGATAATTCTATTTCTCGTAGTCCGTAGTGGATGCTGGGGACTCAGTCAGGACCATGGGGAATAGCGGCTCCGCAGGAGACAGGGCACAAAAGTAAAAGCTTTAGGATCAGGTGGTGTGCACTGGCTCCTCCCCCTATGACCCTCCTCCAAGCCTCAGTTAGGATACTGTGCCCGGACGAGCGTACACAATAAGGAAGGATTTTGAATCCCGGGTAAGACTCATACCAGCCACACCAATCACACTGTACAACCTGTGATCTGAACCCAGTTAACAGCATGATAACAGCGGAGCCTCTGAAAAGATGGCTCACAACAATAATAACCCGATTTTTGTAACAATAACTATGTACAAGTATTGCAGACAATCCGCACTTGGGATGGGCGCCCAGCATCCACTACGGACTACGAGAAATAGAATTATCGGTAAGTAAATTCTTATTTTCTCTGACGTCCTAAGTGGATGCTGGGGACTCCGTCAGGACCATGGGGATTATACCAAAGCTCCCAAACGGGCGGGAGAGTGCGGATGACTCTGCAGCACCGAGTGAGAGAACTCCAGGTCCTCCTCAGCCAGGGTGTGCCCCTGACCAAGTAGCAGCTCGGCAAAGTTGTAAAGCCGAGACCCCTCGGGCAGCCGCCCAAGATGAGCCCACCTTCCTTGTGGAATGGGCATTTACATATTTTGGCTGTGGCAGGCCTGCCACAGAATGTGCAAGCTGAATTGTACTACACATCCAACTAGCAATCGTCTGCTTAGAAGCAAGAGCACCCAGTTTGTTGGGTGCATACAGGATAACAGCAAGTCAGTTTTCCTGACTCCAGCCGTCCTGGAAACCTATATTTTCAGGGCCCTGACAACATCTAGCAACTTGGAGTCCTCCAAGTCCCTAGTAGCCGCAGGTACCACAATAAGCTGGTTCAGGTGAAACGCTGACACCACCTTAGGGAGAAACTGGGGACGAGTCCGCAGCTCTGCCCTGTCCGAATGGACAATCAGATATGGGCTTTTGTGAGACAAAGCCGCCAATTCTGACACTCGCCTGGCCGAGGCCAGGGCCAACATCATGGTCACTTTCCATGTGAGATATTTCAAATCCACAGATTTGAGCGGTTTAAACCAATGTGATTTGAGGAATCCCAGAACTACGTTGAGATCCCACAGTGCCACTGGAGGCACAAAAGGGGGTTGTATATGCAGTACTCCCTTGACAAACTTCTGGACTTCAGGAACTGAAGCCAATTCTTTCTGGAAGAAAATCGACAGGGCCGAAATTTGAACCTTAATGGACCCCAATTTGAGGCCCATAGACACTCCTGTTTGCAGGAAATGCAGGAATCGACCAAGTTGAAATTTCTTCGTGGGGCCTTCCTGGCCTCACACCACGCAACATATTTTCGCCACATGTGGTGATAATGTTGTGCGGTCACCTCCTTCCTGGCTTTGACCAGGGTAGGAATGACCTCTTCCGGAATGCCTTTTTCCCTTAGGATCCGGCGTTCAACCGCCATGCCGTCAAACGCAGCCGCGTTAAGTCTTGGAACAGACATGGTACTTGCTGAAGCAAGTCCCTTCTTAGCGGCAGAGGCCATGAGTCCTCTGTGAGCATCTCTTGAAGTTCCGGGTACCAAGTCCTTCTTGGCCAATCCGGAGCCACGAGTATAGTTCTTACTCCTCTACGTCTTATAATTCTCAGTACCTTAGGTATGAGAAGCAGAGGAGGGAACACATACACCGACTGGTACACCCACGGTGTTACCAGAACGTCCACAGCTATTGCCTGAGGGTCTCTTGACCTGGCGCAATACCTGTCCAGTTTTTTGTTCAGGCGGGACGCCATCATGTCCACCTTTGGTCTTTCCCAACGGTTCACAATCATGTGGAAGACTTCCCGATGAAGTCCCCACTCTCCCGGGTGGAGGTCGTGCTGAGGAAATCTGCTTCCCAGTTGTCCACTCCCGGAATGAACACTGCTGACAGTGCTATCACATGATTTTCCGCCCAGCGAAGAATCCTTGCAGTTTCTGCCATTGTCCTCCTGCTTCTTGTGCCGCCCTGTCTGTTTACGTGGGCGACTGCCGTGATGTTGTCCCACTGGATCAATACCGGCTGACCTTGAAGCAGAGGTCTTGCTAAGCTTAGAGCATTGTAAATTGCTCTTAGCTCCAGTATATTTATGTGGAGAGAAGTCTCCAGACTTGATCACACTCCCTGGAAATTTTTTCCTTGTGTGACTGCTCCCCAGCCTTTCAGGCTGGCATCCGTGGTCACCAGGACCCAGTCCTGAATGCCGAATCTGTGGCCCTTTAGTAGATGAGCACTCTGCAGCCACCACAGAAGAGACACCCTTGTCCTTGGAGACAGGGTTATCCGTTGATGCATCTGAAGATGCGATCCGGACCATTTTTCCAGCAGATCCCACTGAAAAGTTCTTGCGTGAAATCTGCCGAATGGAATCGCTTCGTAAGAAGCCACCATTTTTCCCAGGACCCTTGTGCAATGATGCACTGACACTTTTCCTGGTTTTAGGAGGTTCCTGACTAGCTCGGATAACTCCCTGGCTTTCTCCTCCGGGAGAAACACCTTTTTCTGGACTGTGTCCAGAATCATCCCTAGGAACAGCAGACGTGTCGTCGGAGACAGCTGCGATTTTGGAATATTTAGAATCCACCCGTGCTGTCGTAGAACTACTTGAGATAGTGCTACTCCGACCTCCAACTGTTCTCTGGACCTTGCCCTTATCAGGAGATCGTCCAAGTAAGGGATAATTAAGACGCCTTTTCTTTGAAGAAGAATCATCATTTCGGCCATTACCTTGGTAAAGACCCGGGGTGCCGTGGACAATCCAAACGGCAGCGTCTGAAACTGATAGTGACAGTTTTGTACCACGAACCTGAGGTACCCTTGGTGAGAAGGGCAAATTGGGACATGGAGGTAAGCATCCTTGATGTCCAGGGACACCATATAGTCCCCTTCTTCCTGGTTCGCTATCACTGCTCTGAGTGACTCCATCTTGATTTGAACCTTTGTATGTAAGCGTTCAAATATTTCAGATTTAGAATAGGTCTCACCGAGCCGTCTGGCTTCAGTACCACAATATAGTGTGGAATAATACCCCTTTCCTTGTTGTAGGAGGGGTACTTTGATTATCACCTGCTGGGAATACAGCTTGTGAATTGTTTCCAATACTGCCTCCCTGTCGGAGGGAGACGTTGGTAAAGCAAACTTCAGGAACCTGCGAGGGGGAGACGTCTCGAATTTCCAATCTGTACCCCTGGGATACTACTTGTAGGATCCAGGGGTCCACTTGCGAGTGAGCCCACTGCGTGTTGAAACTCTTGAGACGACCCCCCACCGCACCTGTTTGTACGGCCCCAGCGTCATGCTGAGGACTTGGCAGAAGCGGTGGAAGGCTTCTGTTCCTGGGAATGGGCTGCCTGCTGCAGTCTTCTTCCCTTACCTCTATCCCTGGGTAGATATGACTGGCCTTTTGCCCGCTTGCCCTTATGGGGATGAAAGGACTGAGGCTGAAAAGACTATGTCTTTTTCTGCTGAGATGTGACTTGGGGTAAAAAAGGTGGATTTTCCAGCTGTTGCCGTGGCCACCAGGTCCGATGGACCGACCCCAAATAACTCCTCCCCTTTATACGGCAATACTTCCATGTGCCGTTTGGAATCTGCATCACCTGACCACTGTCGTGTCCATAAACATCTTCTGGCAGATATGGACATCGCACTTACTCTTGATGCCAGAGTGCAATTATCCCTCTGTGCATCTCGCATATATAGAAATGCATCCTTTAAATGCTCTATAGTCAATAAAATACTGTCCCTGTCAAGGGTATCAATATTTCCAGTCAGGGAATCCGACCAAGCCACCCCAGCGCTGCCCATCCAGGCTGAGGCGATCGCTGGTCGCAGTATAACACCAGTATGTGTGTATATACTTTTTAGGATATTTTCCAGCCTCCTATCAGTTGGCTCCTTGAGGGCGGCCGTATCTGGAGACGGTAACGCCACTTGTTTTGATAAGCGTGTGAGCGCCTTATCCACCCTAAGGGGTGTTTCCCAACGCGCCATAACTTCTGGCGGGAAAGGGTATACCGCCAATAATTTTCTATCGGGGGAAACCCACGCATCATCACACACTTCATTTAATTTATCTGATTCAGGAAAAACCACATGTAGTTTTTTCACACTCCACATAATACCCTTTTTTGTGGTACTTGTAGTATCAGAAATATGTAACATCTCCTTCATTGCCCTTAACAAGTAACGTGTGGCCCTAAAGGAAAATACGTTTGTTTCTTCACCGTCGACACTGGAGTCAGTGTCCGTGTCTGTGTCTGTGTCGACCGACTGAGGTAAAAGGACGTTTTAACGCCCCTGACGGTGTTTGAGACGCCTGGACAGGTACTAATTGGTTTGCCGGCCGTCTCATGTCGTCAACCGACCTTGCAGCGTGTTGACATTATCACGTAATTCCTTAAATAAGCCATCCATTCCGGTGTCGACTCCCTAGAGAGTGACATCACCATTACAGGCAATTGCTCCGCCTCCTCACCAACATCGTCCTCATACATGTCGACACACACGTACCGACACACAGCACACACACAGGGAATGCTCTGATAGAGGACAGGACCCCACTAGCCCTTTGGGGAGACAGAGGGAGAGTTTGCCAGCACACACCAAAAACGCTATAATTAATACAGGGACAACCTTTATATAAGTGTTTTTCCCTTATAGCATTTTAATATATATAGTCATATCGCCAAATAAGTGCCCCCCCTCTCTGTTTTAACCCTGTTTCTGTAGTGCAGTGCAGGGGAGAGCCTGGGAGCCTTCCCACCAGCATTTCTGTGAGGGAAAATGGCGCTGTGTGCTGAGGAGAATAGGCCCCGCCCCCTTTTCGGCGGGCTTCTTCTCCCGTTTTTCTGAGACCTGGCAGGGGTTAAATACATCCATATAGCCCCCAGGGGCTATATGTGATGTATTTTTAGCCAGAATAAGGTACTATCATTGCTGCCCAGGGCGCCCCCCCCAGCGCCCTGCACCCTCAGTGACCGCTGCTATGAAGTGTGCTGACAACAATGGCGCACAGCTGCAGTGCTGTGCGCTACCTTATGAAGACTGAAAAGTCTTCTGCCGCCGGTTTCTGGACCTCTTCACTTTTCGGCATCTGCAAGGGGGTCGGCGGCGCGGCTCCGGGACGAACCCCAGGGTGATACCTGTGTTCCGACTCCCTCTGGAGCTAATGGTGTCCAGTAGCCTAAGAAGCCAATCCATCCTGCATGCAGGTGAGTTCACTTCTCTCCCCTAAGTCCCTCGATGCAGTGAGCCTGTTGCCAGCAGGACTCACTGAAAATAAAAAAAACCTAACAAAACTTTTACTCTAAGCAGCTCTTTAGGAGAGCCACCTAGATTGCACCCTTCTCGGCCGGGCACAAAAATCTAACTGAGGCTTGGAGGAGGGTCATAGGGGGAGGAGCCAGTGCACACCACCTGATCCTAAAGCTTTTACTTTTGTGCCCTGTCTCCTGCGGAGCCGCTATTCCCCATGGTCCTGACGGAGTCCCCAGCATCCACTTAGGACGTCAGAGAAAATAGGGAAAGATCAAGATCCACTTCCACCTAGTGCTGAAGCTGCTGCCACTAGTCAAGGCAGAGACAATTCAATGCCATCAACATTATGTAATGATTATACGATACATTATATATCATATCATTGTATGGTTGTAAAATACAACTTAAAAACTTTAATGAATAAATACATAAAGTAGCTTTTATGTAACCTTTTTAAACCTATTAGCAAAGACCGAATCTCATCGTGTGTGTATAGGCCTTTAGTTCAACAACAGCATGGGACCAGTTAGTGTGTTTTGACCACTGCACAGCACCTGGTGTTATATAGTAAGCACCACTATGGCATAGTATACAGCATTATGGGCCTGATATGAGTGTGACCAGCGGTGATGTGGAATGCAGTAGGAGGTGCTGTTTAGTAAGCACCACTTCTATATTCACCATGCAGTATATTGTGTGAATATAGAAGTGTTGGCTGTGTTATGTATTAGAGTAATTATTGCAGCTCCCAGCTAAAATTGCAACAATGTAATTTCGTGACAAGCTGCAGAGATTAACCCTTTCTGTGGCTGCTGCACAACCTCTATTCATATCGCTGAATTCAATTAGGGAGATGTTCTCACCCCGCGAGCAAGCGCAGGTATATGCCACACTTATGGTAACATTGGATTTGCAGATATTTTCTTGCAGGGGTGTTTCTAAACAATTTGGCTTCAAATGCGTGCCCCCCGCCACCATTGGCATTAAAAATTGTGCCCCTCCCCCATATATATATATATATAAAAAACTATATTTGCGTGAGCGCTCCGGACGGGATGGGGGGGCGTGACCTCGCAAAAATGGGTATGGTCTCCATAAAATGGGCGTAGCCTTGCAGGCAAAGACTACCTTACACCCCAGTTCTTGACCCTGCACCAACAGACCTCGGCCACCACAGGGAAAAAAGTACAGTAATTTCCACCATGTTAAGCCCCACACATTAATGCCCTTTGGAACATATTATGTCACTCACCACAATATCTGTGATACACTATGCCCTACAGTAAAGCTTCTAATTACTTTTACAAAAACTGCTCAATGCCAAGAGTTTCACGTGCTGGGTGTCATGCTCATTGCCAGGGGTTTCACTCTCTGGGTGTCATGCTCATTGCCAGGGGGAACGCAGTAGGAGGTGTTATATAGTAAGCACCACTATGGCATAGTATATAGCATTATATATATTGTGAGCACTGGTGATGTTGAGTGCAGTAGAGCTGCTGCTGGGTAATTACAATTGACTACAACCACCAATATATTCTGCTGCACTATATATATGCAAAGCTAATTCTGCTGGGTAATTACAACTGACTACAACCACCAATTTATTCTGCTGCACTATATCTATATTTGCAAAGCTAATTCTGCTGGGTAATTACAATTGACTACAACCACCAATATATTCTGCTGCACTATATCTATATATGCAAAGCTAATTCTGCTGAGTAATTACAATTGACTACAACCACCAATATATTCTGCTGCACTATATCTATATATGCAAAGCTAATTCTGCTGGGTAATGCAAATTGAAACATTATTGCATAGTATGTGATTTTGAAGTACTTTTTTAAAGTTTTGAATGATATAGACCCAGTTTAATCTTTGTGGAATGCCTGGTTGTTGTTTTTAAGGTAATTTATTGCCTGGCATTTGAGGGGGTGGGGTGTGGTTACAGATTTCAATTATTGGTTTCACTTGTAATAGTCTTCTACTTAAGTCCAATGGTGTAGGCTGTGCAAAGCCGTTTGGCTGTGCATTTATTGATCTAAGCGTGCATTTTTATCAAAGCGTGATAAAATTGACACATAACAGCAGCGTTCAATCAGCGTTAATTTATCTTCAGCTGATATTGATTGTGAATTGACGTTTCTTCTCTTCTTGTCACCTACAGGTAATTACAATTGACTACAACCACCAATATATTCTGCTGCACTATATCTATATATGCAAAGCTAATTCTGCTGGGTTATGCAAATTGAAACATTATTGCATAGTATGTGATTTTGAAGTACTTTTTTAAAGTTTTGAATGATATAGACCCAGTTTAATCTTTGTGGAATGCCTGGTTGTTGTTTTTACGGTAATTTATTGCCTGGCATTTGAGGGGGTGGGGTGTGGTTACAGATTTCAATTATTGGTTTCACTTGTGATAGTCTTCTACTTAAGTCCAATGGTGTAGGCTGTGCAAAGCCATTTGGCTGTGCATTTATTGATCTAAGCGTGCATTTTTATCAAAGCGTGATAAAATTGACACATAACAGCAGTGTTCAATCAGCGTTCAATCGAAGTGAAAAAGAAGGAAAACAGAAGCACACCAATCTAACAAAACAAAGAAAACTGAAGAACTAATAACAAATGTGAGTCACTTACTCCTCAGATCACTCACCTCCTGATTGTTGCATCTGATTACATAGCACAGAACTACCTTACTTGGACATTTCATAAACCATCCATTTCACCTACAAATGCCTGTATCTGTATTATTGTAATTTTGTTTTTTAAGCACAGCTGCACCAATGCAATTTTACCTGCAAACACTTAAAACTAGAGATGAGCGGGTTCGGTTTCTCTGAAACCGAACCCGCACGAACTTCATGTTTTTTTCACGGGTCCGAGCAGACTCGGATCCTCCCGCCTTGCTCGGTTAACCCGAGCGCGCCCGAACGTCATCATGACGCTGTCGGATTCTCGCGAGACTCGGATTCTATATAAGGAGCCGCGCGTCGCCGCCATTTTCACACGTGCATTGAGATTGATAGGGAGAGGACGTGGCTGGCGTCCTCTCCATTAGAAATTAGATTAGAAGAGAGAGAGAGATTGTGCAGAGTCAGACAGAGTTTACCACAGTGACCAGTGCAGTTGTTGTTAGTTAACTTTTATTTATTTTAATATAATATATCCGTTCTCTGCTATATCCGTTCTCTGCCTGAAAAAAAACGATACACAGCAGCAGCCAGTCACACAGTGTGACTCAGTCTGTGTGCACTCAGCTCAGCCCAGTGTGCTGCACATCAATGTATAAAAGGCAAAGCTTATAATAATTGTGGGGGAGACTGGGGAGCACTGCAGGTTGTTATAGCAGGAGCCCCCAGGAGTACATAATATTATATTAATTTAAAATTAAACAGTGCACACTTTTGCTGCAGGAGTGCCACTGCCAGTGTGACTAGTGGTGACCAGTGCCTGACCACCAGTATAGTAGTATATTGTTGTATGTATTGTATACTATCTCTTTATCAACCAGTCTATATTAGCAGCAGACACAGTACAGTGCGGTAGTTCACGGCTGTGGCTACCTCTGTGTCGGCAGTCGGAACTCGGCAGGCAGTCCGTCCATCCATAATTGTATTACAATATATACCACCTAACCGTGGTATTTTTTTTTCTTTCTTTATACCGTCGTCATAGTGTCATACTAGTTGTTACGAGTATACTACTATCTCTTTATCAACCAGTGTACAGTGCGGTAGTTCACGGCTGTGGCTACCTCTGTGTCGGCAGTCGGCAGGCAGTCCGTCCATCCATAATTGTATTATTATTATAATATATACCACCTAACCGTGGTTTTTTTTTCATTCTTTATACCGTCGTCATAGTGTCATACTAGTTGTTACGAGTATACTACTATCTCTTTATCAACCAGTGTACAGTGCGGTAGTTCACGGCTGTGGCTACCTCTGTGTCGGCAGTCGGCAGGCAGTCCGTCCATCCATAATTGTATTATTATTATAATATATACCACCTAACCGTGGTTTTTTTTTTCATTCTTTATACCGTCGTCATAGTGTCATACTAGTTGTTACGAGTATACTACTATCTCTTTATCAACCAGTGTACAGTGCGGTAGTTCACGGCTGTGGCTACCTCTGTGTCGGCAGTCGGCAGGCAGTCCGTCCATCCATAATTGTATTATTATTATAATATATACCACCTAACCGTGGTTTTTTTTTCATTCTTTATACCGTCGTCATAGTGTCATACTAGTTGTTACGAGTATACTACTATCTCTTTATCAACCAGTGTACAGTGCGGTAGTTCACGGCTGTGGCTACCTCTGTGTCGGCAGTCGGCAGGCAGTCCGTCCATCCATAATTGTATTATTATTATAATATATACCACCTAACCGTGGTTTTTTTTTCATTCTTTATACCGTCGTCATAGTGTCATACTAGTTGTTACGAGTATACTACTATCTCTTTATCAACCAGTGTACAGTGCGGTAGTTCACGGCTGTGGCTACCTCTGTGTCGGCAGTCGGCAGGCAGTCCGTCCATCCATAATTGTATTATTATTATAATATATACCACCTAACCGTGGTTTTTTTTTCATTCTTTATACCGTCGTCATAGTGTCATACTAGTTGTTACGAGTATACTACTATCTCTTTATCAACCAGTGTACAGTGCGGTAGTTCACGGCTGTGGCTACCTCTGTGTCGGCAGTCGGCAGGCAGTCCGTCCATCCATAATTGTATTATTATTATAATATATACCACCTAACCGTGTTTTTTTTTTCATTCTTTATACCGTCGTCATAGTGTCATACTAGTTGTTACGAGTATACTACTATCTCTTTATCAACCAGTGTACAGTGCGGTAGTTCACGGCTGTGGCTACCTCTGTGTCGGCAGTCGGCAGGCAGTCCGTCCATCCATAATTGTATTATTATTATAATATATACCACCTAACTGTGGTATTTTTTTTTCTTTCTTTATACCGTCGTCATAGTGTCATACTAGTTGTTACGAGTATACTACTATCTCTTTATCAACCAGTGTACAGTGCGGTAGTTCACGGCTGTGGCTACCTCTGTGTCGGCAGTCGGCAGGCAGTCCGTCCATCCATAATTGTATTATTATTATAATATATACCACCTAACCGTGGTTTTTTTTTTCATTCTTTATACCGTCATAGTGTCATACTAGTTGTTACGAGTATACTACTATCTCTTTATCAACCAGTGTACAGTGCGGTAGTTCACGGCTGTGGCTACCTCTGTGTCGGCAGTCGGCAGGCAGTCCGTCCATCCATAATTGTATTATTATTATAATATATACCACCTAACCGTGGTTTTTTTTTCATTCTTTATACCGTCGTCATAGTGTCATACTAGTTGTTACGAGTATACTACTATCTCTTTATCAACCAGTGTACAGTGCGGTAGTTCACGGCTGTGGCTACCTCTGTGTCGGCAGTCGGCAGGCAGTCCGTCCATCCATAATTGTATTATTATTATAATATATACCACCTAACCGTGGTTTTTTTATACCACCTAACCGTGGCAGTCCGTCCATAATTGTATACTAGTATCCAATCCATCCATCTCCATTGTTTACCTGAGGTGCCTTTTAGTTCTGCCTATAAAATATGGAGAACAAAAAAGTTGAGGTTCCAAAATTAGGGAAAGATCAAGATCCACTTCCACCTCGTGCTGAAGCTGCTGCCACTAGTCATGGCCGAGACGATGAAATGCCAGCAACGTCGTCTGCCAAGGCCGATGCCCAATGTCATAGTACAGAGCATGTCAAATCCAAAACACCAAATATCAGAAAAAAAAGGACTCCAAAACCTAAAATAAAATTGTCGGAGGAGAAGCGTAAACTTGCCAATATGCCATTTACCACACGGAGTGGCAAGGAACGGCTGAGGCCCTGGCCTATGTTCATGGCTAGTGGTTCAGCTTCACATGAGGATGGAAGCACTCAGCCTCTCGCTAGAAAACTGAAAAGACTCAAGCTGGCAAAAGCACCGCAAAGAACTGTGCGTTCTTTGAAATCCCAAATCCACAAGGAGAGTCCAATTGTGTCGTTTGCGATGCCTGACCTTCCCAACACTGGACGTGAAGAGCATGCGCCTATCACTATTTGCATGCCCCCTGCAAGTGCTGGAAGGAGCACCCGCAGTCCAGTTCCTGATAGTCAGATTGAAGATGTCAGTGTTGAAGTACACCAGGATGAGGAGGATATGGGTGTTGCTGGCGCTGGGGAGGAAATTGACCAGGAGGATTCTGATGGTGAGGTGGTTTGTTTAAGTCAGGCACCCGGGGAGACACCTGTTGTCCGTGGGAGGAATATGGCCGTTGACATGCCAGGTGAAAATACCAAAAAAATCAGCTCTTCGGTGTGGAGGTATTTCACCAGAAATGCGGACAACAGGTGTCAAGCCGTGTGTTCCCTTTGTCAAGCTGTAATAAGTAGGGGTAAGGACGTTAACCACCTCGGAACATCCTCCCTTATACGTCACCTGCAGCGCATTCATAATAAGTCAGTGACAAGTTCAAAAACTTTGGGTGACAGCGGAAGCAGTCCACTGACCAGTAAATCCCTTCCTCTTGTAACCAAGCTCACGCAAACCACCCCACCAACTCCCTCAGTGTCAATTTCCTCCTTCCCCAGGAATGCCAATAGTCCTGCAGGCCATGTCACTGGCAAGTCTGACGAGTCCTCTCCTGCCTGGGATTCCTCCGATGCATCCTTGCGTGTAACGCCTACTGCTGCTGGCGCTGCTGTTGTTGCCGCTGGGAGTCGATGGTCATCCCAGAGGGGAAGTCTTAAGCCCACTTGTACTACTTCCAGTAAGCAATTGACTGTTCAACAGTCCTTTGCGAGGAAGATGAAATATCACAGCAGTCATCCTACTGCAAAGCGGATAACTGAGTCCTTGACAACTATGTTGGTGTTAGACGTGCGTCCGGTATCCGCCGTTAGTTCACAGGGAACTAGACAATTTATTGAGGCAGTGTGCCCCCGTTACCAAATACCATCTAGGTTCCTCTTCTCTAGGCAGGCGATACCGAGAATGTACACGGACGTCAGAAAAAGACTCACCAGTGTCCTAAAAAATGCAGTTGTACCCAATGTCCACTTAACCACGGACATGTGGACAAGTGGAGCAGGGCAGGGTCAGGACTATATGACTGTGACAGCCCACTGGGTAGATGTATGGACTCCCGCCGCAAGAACAGCAGCGGCGGCACCAGTAGCAGCATCTCGCAAACGCCAACTCTTTCCTAGGCAGGCTACGCTTTGTATCACCGCTTTCCAGAATACGCACACAGCTGAAAACCTCTTACGGCAACTGAGGAAGATCATCGCGGAATGGCTTACCCCAATTGGACTCTCCTGTGGATTTGTGGCATCGGACAACGCCAGCAATATTGTGTGTGCATTAAATATGGGCAAATTCCAGCACGTCCCATGTTTTGCACATACCTTGAATTTGGTGGTGCAGAATTTTTTAAAAAACGACAGGGGCGTGCAAGAGATGCTGTCGGTGGCCAGAAAAATTGCGGGACACTTTCGGCGTACAGGCACCACGTACAGAAGACTGGAGCACCACCAAAAACTACTGAACCTGCCCTGCCATCATCTGAAGCAAGAAGTGGTAACGAGGTGGAATTCAACCCTCTATATGCTTCAGAGGTTGGAGGAGCAGCAAAAGGCCATTCAAGCCTATACAATTGAGCACGATATAGGAGATGGAATGCACCTGTCTCAAGTGCAGTGGAGAATGATTTCAACGTTGTGCAAGGTTCTGATGCCCTTTGAACTTGCCACACGTGAAGTCAGTTCAGACACTGCCAGCCTGAGTCAGGTCATTCCCCTCATCAGGCTTTTGCAGAAGAAGCTGGAGGCATTGAAGAAGGAGCTAACACGGAGCGATTCCGCTAGGCATGTGGGACTTGTGGATGCAGCCCTTAATTCGCTTAACAAGGATTCACGGGTGGTCAATCTGTTGAAATCAGAGCACTACATTTTGGCCACCGTGCTCGATCCTAGATTTAAAGCCTACCTTGGATCTCTCTTTCCGGCAGACACAGGTCTGCTGGGGTTGAAAGACCTGCTGGTGACAAAATTGTCAAGTCAAGCGGAACGCGACCTGTCAACATCTCCTCCTTCACATTCTCCCGCAACTGGGGGTGCGAGGAAAAGGCTCAGAATTCCGAGCCCACCCGCTGGCGGTGATGCAGGGCAGTCTGGAGCGACTGCTGATGCTGACATCTGGTCCGGACTGAAGGACCTGACAACGATTACGGACATGTCGTCTACTGTCACTGCATATGATTCTCTCAACATTGATAGAATGGTGGAGGATTATATGAGTGACCGCATCCAAGTAGGCACGTCACACAGTCCGTACTTATACTGGCAGGAAAAAGAGGCAATTTGGAGGCCCTTGCACAAACTGGCTTTATTCTACCTAAGTTGCCCTCCCACAAGTGTGTACTCCGAAAGAGTGTTTAGTGCCGCCGCTCACCTTGTCAGCAATCGGCGTACGAGGTTACATCCAGAAAATGTGGAGAAGATGATGTTCATTAAAATGAATTATAATCAATTCCTCCGCGGAGACATTGACCAGCAGCAATTGCCTCCACAAAGTACACAGGGAGCTGAGATGGTGGATTCCAGTGGGGACGAATTGATAATCTGTGAGGAGGGGGATGTACACGGTGATATATCGGAGGGTGAAGATGAGGTGGACATCTTGCCTCTGTAGAGCCAGTTTGTGCAAGGAGAGATTAATTGCTTCTTTTTTTGGGGGGGTCCAAACCAACCCGTCATATCAGTCACAGTCGTGTGGCAGACCCTGTCACTGAAATGATGGGTTGGTTAAAGTGTGCATGTCCTGTTTTGTTTATACAACATAAGGGTGGGTGGGAGGGCCCAAGGATAATTCCATCTTGCACCTCTTTTTTCTTTTCTTTTTCTTTGCATCATGTGCTGATTGGGGAGGGTTTTTTGGAAGGGACATCCTGCGTGACACTGCAGTGCCACTCCTAGATGTGCCCGGTGTTTGTGTCGGCCACTAGGGTCGCTAATCTTACTCACACAGCTACCTCATTGCGCCTCTTTTTTTCTTTGCGTCATGTGCTGTTTGGGGAGGGTTTTTTGGAAGGGACATCCTGCGTGACACTGCAGTGCCACTCCTAGATGTGCCCGGTGTTTGTGTCGGCCACTAGGGTCGCTAATCTTACTCACACAGTCAGCTACCTCATTGCGCCTCTTTTTTTCTTTGCGTCATGTGCTGTTTGGGGAGGGTTTTTTGGAAGGGCCATCCTGCGTGACACTGCAGTGCCACTCCTAGATGGGCCCGGTGTTTGTGTCGGCCACTAGGGTCGCTAATCTTACTCACACAGCTACCTCATTGCGCCTCTTTTTTTCTTTGCGTCATGTGCTGTTTGGGGAGGGTTTTTTGGAAGGGACATCCTGCGTGACACTGCAGTGCCACTCCTAGATGGGCCTGGTGTTTGTGTCGGCCACTAGGGTCGCTTATCTTTCTCACACAGCTACCTCATTGCGCCTCTTTTTTTCTTTGCGTCATGTGCTGTTTGGGGAGGGTTTTTTGGAAGGGACATCCTGCGTGACACTGCAGTGCCACTCCTAGATGGGCCCGGTGTTTGTGTCGGCCACTAGGGTCGCTTATCTTTCTCACACAGTCAGCTACCTCATTGCGCCTCTTTTTTTCTTTGCGTCATGTGCTGTTTGGGGAGGGTTTTTTGGAAGGGACATCCTGCGTGACACTGCAGTGCCACTCCTAGATGGGCCCGGTGTTTGTGTCGGCCACTAGGGTCGCTTATCTTACTCACACAGCGACCTCGGTGCAAATTTTAGGACTAAAAATAATATTGTGAGGTGTGATGTGTTCAGAATAGGCTGAAAATGAGTGTAAATTATGTTTTTTGAGGTTAATAATACTTTGGGATCAAAATTACCCCCAAATTCTATGATTTAAGCTGTTTTTTAGGGTTTTTTGAAAAAAACACCCGAATCCAAAACACACCCGAATCCGACAAAAATAATTCGGTGAGGTTTTGCCAAAACGCGTTCGAACCCAAAACACGGCCGCGGAACCGAACCCAAAACCAAAACACAAAACCCGAAAAATTTCAGGCGCTCATCTCTACTTAAAACATCTAACATAATTACCATTGCTTCTTAAACCTCTCACAAGCCTTTCATTTCTTACACTCCAAATACTTTTCTGCACCCACTTTATCTACGCTTTTGACTCATTTCATACTAAATCTACACCCCTTGAGCCTACACTGCTTTTCTCACCTGCATTTCTGCAATTCTTCTGCTCGGATTGCCTTACAGTCTCCTCTCCTACTTCCACTTTCCCTCAACCTATTTACCTACTTAACACTATGTCAAGGTTTTCTTATACTCCCCACATCACTCAGTGTCTACCTAATAATGTATCTTTAGCCTTGCCCCCTAGTCTCCTCCACCTCCTCCTCTCTCCCCTCCTCTGTCTCCCCTCCATCCCTCTGTTTTCTTCCCCCACCTTTCCTGTTACCCCACTTTCATTCACCTCTGCCCCATGGTCCTGCTACCCCACAACTCAGCCCTGCTCCCTCTCTCCCTTCCCTGTCACCTCCCCACACCCCCATCCACATCACACTGACCTCCCTCCCTGCCCACCTCCTGCAGTTTCCCCTCCTAGCTCAGGCACCCGTACCAACACTACTCTCTCATCATCCCTGCCCTCAAAGTTAATCCCACCTCATCGCTACAGCAACCCTGAAAATCTAATTCACATCTCTCCCACAAACTCATACCCCCTATCCTGTGCCCTCTGGAATGCCAGATCTGTTTATAACAAACTGGTCCCCACTCATGACCTTTTCATTTCCAACTCCCTACACCTACTAGCCATTACTGAAACTTGGATTACGCCCTCTGACACTACTTCTGCTGCTGCTCTCTCTGCTGGGGGCCTTACATTCACACACACACCCCGACCTGGGGGTCGCCATGGGGGTGGTGTTGGGGTCCTTTTACCTTCTAGTTACTCCTACCAACTCATACCACCAGAACCATCCCTTATATTCTCTACATTTGAGGTCCACGCCATATGCCTCTTCCAACCAGTCCATCTTAGAGTAGCTGTCATTTACCGCCCCCCTGGCACTGCTTCCAAATTAATCGACAACTTTGCTTCCTGGCTTCCTCACTTCCTCTCTTCTGACATTCCCACCATTATCCTAGGCGATTTCAACATCCCTATTGACATCCCCACACAATCCCCTGCCTCTAAACTCCTTAACCTCACCTCTTCACTTGGTCTCTCCCAGTGGACCTCCTCACCCTCCCATGTGAATGGGAGCTCACTGGATCTGGTCTTCACTCACCGCTGTGATATTTCTGATTTTTCCAACTCCCCATTTCCCCTCTCTGACCACCACCTGCTCTCCTTCAACCTATCTCTCTCGACTTCCCCATCTCTACCTCCTAAGGCTACCATCACTAAGCGTAACATTGAAGCTATTGACACCACATTCCTTTCCTCCCTGTTTGACTCACTTCTCTCTCCTATTCTCTCTCTCACTCATGCCCTGAACAAGCCACTTCCACATACAATGCTTCCCTTACTTCTGCTCTTGACTCTGTTGCTCCACCAACCACTATTCACCCTCACAAATTAACACCTCAACCCTGGCACACCAAATGCACCAGATATCTGCAAAAATGCTCACGTACGGCTGAGCGACACTGGAGGAAATCACGCTCTAAGGCAGACTTCCTCCATTTCAAACTTATGCTCTCATCCTTCAGTGCTGCCCTTTCTCTTGCTAAACAGTCATACTTAAAGAACCTCATCTCCTCCCAGTCTTCCAACCCCCGGCGCCTCTTTGCCACTCTCAACTCACTCCTCTGCCCACCTCCACCTCGTCTCCCTTCCTCACTCTCTGCTCTTGACTTTGCCACTTACTTCACATCCAAAATTGACTCCATACGTCAGGACATCACATCACACCAGACTATCAGTAACCAGCCTTCTCACAACCCTTACGAACCCTCCCCATCCCTCGCACCAACTCTGTCATCTTTCTCCCATGCATCTGGAGAGGAAGTCATGGCCCTCATTCGTTCCTGTCCCCTCACCACCTCCCCACTTGACCCAATCCCCTCCTGCCTCCTTTGCCACCTCTCTTCTTCTGCTTTTTCCCATCTTTCCCACCTTCTCAATCTCTCCCTCTCATCAGGCACTGTCCCCTCTGCCTTCAAGCACGCTCTCATCTCTCCTATTCTTAAAAAACCTACCCTTGATCCAAACACTCTCTCCAACTACCGACCCATCTCTCTCCTCCCTTTTGCCTCCAAACTCCTTGAGCGTATTGTCTACAACCGCCTTACTTCCTTTCTTTCCTCACACTCACTGCTTGACCCATTCCAGTCTGGCTTCCGTCCTCTCCACTCCACTAAAACTGCCCTTACAAAAGTATGCAATGACCTCCATGCTGCTAAATCTAAGGGACACTACTCTCTACTTATTCTACTTGATCTCTCTGCTGCTTTTGACACTGTGGACCATCCTCTCCTACTGCAAATCCTTCACTCCATTGGTCTGCGTAACACAGCCCTCTCTTGGTTGTCGTCCTACCTTTCTGACCGTTCATTCTCTGTCTCCTCTCATGACTCCACCTCCCCCTCACTTCCACTAACTGTAGGGGTACCCCAAGGTTCTGTCCTTGGTCCTCTTCTCTTCTCTCTCTATACGTCCTCACTAAGTAAGCTCATTAGTTCTTTTGGTTTCCAATATCATCTCTATGCTGATGACACTCAAATCTATCTTTCCTCTCCAGACCTCTCCCCTACTCTCCTCACTCGTATCTCCAACTGTCTCTCTGCTATCTCTTCCTGGATGTCCCAGCTCTTTCTTAAACTTAACATGTCTAAGACCGAGCTGATCATCTTCCCTCCCTCCCGCATAACCTCACCTCCTACAATCTCATTATCTATTGATGGCACTACTATCTCCTCTACCCCCCAAGTGCGCTGTCTTGGAGTAATCCTTGACTCCTCCCTCTCCTTCAAACCACACATTCAGCACCTCTCACAAACCTGCCGTTTTCATCTAAAAAATATTTCCAGGATCAGACCCTTTCTGACCCAGGATGCTACTAAGACTCTTATCCACTCACTGGTCATCTCCAGGCTGGACTGCTGTAATCTCTTCCTGACTGGCATTCCTGACAAATACCTCTCTCCACTCCAATCTATCCTCAATGCTGCTTCCCGGCTCATTTTCCTCACCAAACGCACTACGTCCACCTCTCCTCTCTTACTAGTCCTTCACTGGCTCCCCTTCCCTTTCAGAATCCATTTCAAGCTTCTCACACTTGCTTACAAAGCCCTCACCCACTCCTCTCCCATCTACATCTCTGATCTTATCTCGCTTTACACTCCCACCCGTCCTCTTCGCTCTGCTAATGCACACCGACTCCTGCCTACGGATTACTTCCTCCCACTCCTACCTCCAAGATTTTTCACGTGCTGCACCACTTCTCTGGAATTCCCTACCTCTCCCCCTCAGACTCTCCACCTCTCTACAAAACTTCAAACGGGCTCTCAAAACCCACTTCTTCACCAAACCCAGACAAATCTCATCCTAAACCTCTGTTCCACGCTCTCTATGTACCCCATCTGTCTCACCCCTGTCTGTCTACCCCTCCCTTTTAGAATGTAAGCTCTCACGAGCAGGGCCCTCTTCCCTCATGTGCTTACTCTTTTCTTACTTTAATAATCTTCAGCTGCACCAAATCCAGCAGTCTTCTGCCTCCTGATACTTATTCCAGTGTCATCTGCTGATGTAGCTATGTTTATTTACCCTGTACTTGTCCTATATTGTCGTCAACTGTAAGTTGCTGTTTTCCTGTTTGATTATTTGTTTATGTACTCTGTAATTGGGCACTGCGGAACCCTTGTGGCGCCATATAAATAAAGGATAATAATAATAATAAATAATATAATATATAGCAGTACGGTACAGTAGGCCACTGCTCTACCTACCTCTGTGTCGTCAAGTATACTATCCATCCATACCTGTGGTGCATTTTAGAAAAAAAACATGTCTCGGCAGAGCAATCTATAAATCCATAATTTTTCAGACAGCAACAGTGGGTATTGTAATAGTCACCCAATCCATCACTTTTATAGGGTTACATGCACCCACATGCTACAGCCTGTCTCAATAATTTTACTGTCACGCTGTGTGTGTTTGTGTTTTTATTTGGGTATTTTTTGTTGTTGTAGAACTACAGGTACCAGCAAGCCCGTTATTTCCCCGCCTGCTGGTACTTGAGGTTCTCCAAGTACCAGCAAGCGGGGGAGGCTTGCTGGGCCTTGTAGTTCCACAACAACAAAAAACAATATTCTTTTTTTACACACATGGCTATCAGCCCGGCACCCACCACCCAGGGGTGCTGGGGACAGCCTCGAGCTTTACCTCTGGCCCTTGGGTGCCTCGAGGGGAGGAACCTCTTGATTTAAGGGGTCCCCACTCCTCCAGGGAACCCCGGCCAGGGGTGACTAGTTGGAGGGGTAATGCCAGGGCCGCAGGGACCTACATAAAAGTGTCCCCCGGCTGTGGCATTATCTCTCTGGCTAGTGGAGCCCGGTGCTGGTTTTAAAAATATGGGGGACCCCTACATCTTTTGTCCCACGTATTTTTGGAACCTGGACCGTTCTAAGAGCCCGGTGCTGGTTGTCTAAATACGGGGAACCCCTGTCCAATTTTTCCCCCAGTATTTAAATAACCAGGACCGGCTCAAAGAGCCCGAGGCTGGTTATACTAAGGAGGGGGGACCTCACGCATTTTTTTTAACCCATTCAGACCCTTCTCCTTTAAGTTAATGGAAGCCCTGGACAACAAAATTGCATTCATGTCCTCCTCCCTCACCCTTCCCAGTCCCAAACACTCATTTTTTTTTTCTTTAAAAATGTATAATATATAACAAGAACAATGAGCAGGCAGGCAGCGGGCATTGGCGGCATCGGACTGAGATAGAAATTAGTGGTGGAGGGCTGGGTCAGTTGATTGTGGGAGAGTTTGTAAGCCATTGGCGGTGGCAGCGGGTATCGGCTCAGAGGCAGTAGCGGGCATTGGCTAAGGGTCATCGGCAGGATTCGGCGGAAATTATGGCTGTAGTGCCTCACTAGCCACTGACCTCACCGCACGCCACTGTGGGACAGATGTAACATGCAGAGAGAGGTAGATTTGGGAGGGGGAATGTCCTAGCATAACTGTTAATTGCAGTGTAATACTGTAATTCAGCTGTGCAGCATTTGTGGCTAAATGTCAAAGAAGCCAGTATTTACCCTGCATGCAAAACAATAAATGTATTTGAACATACCTCCCAACTATACCAATTTTTGCAGGACAGTCACTTTTTTGGGAATGTCCAGCTAACCCAAACAACCCCCCCCCCTGTGGGGGCCGCAGTGTCCCATAGTCATGGGGAACGGGGGGGGGGGGGTGTGGATGGCTCCCTGTAGCTTGTTGCTCTGCAAATATGCACATTGTGGGTAATTCAGACCTGATCGCTAGGGTGTGTTTTTTGCATCCCTGTAATCAGGTAGTTGCCGCCTACAGCGGAAGGGAAAATTTGCTGTGCAGGTGTGTGATCACATGTGCACAAGAGCTGCACAGCTCAGCACTTACTCAGCCATTGAGGTGACGTCACAAATCCTCCCACAAAACGCCCGGTCCCTCCAGGGTTTTTCCGGACACTCCCTAGAAACATTCAGTTGCCACCCACACAAACACCCTCTTCTTGTCAATATTCTTGTGATCTCCGGACCGTCGCACTTACGCATTGTGGCTAGAGATGAGCGGGTTCGGTTTCTCTGAATCCGAACCCGCCAGAACTTCATGTTTTTTTTCACGGGTCCGAGCGACTCGGATCTTCCCGCCTTGCTCGGTTAACCCGAGCGCACCCGAACGTCATCATGACGCTGTCGGATTCTCGCGAGGCTCGGATTCTATCGCGAGACTCGGATTCTATATAAGGAGCCGCGCGTCGCCGCCATTTTCACACGTGCATTGAGATTGATAGGGAGAGGACGTGGCTGGCGTCCTCTCCGTTTAGAATTAGAATAGATTAGAGAGACACTTGATTTACTAATTTTGGGGAGCATTAGGAGTACTCAGTAGTGTACAGTGCAGAGTTTTGCTGATAGTGACCAGTGACCACCACTTTTATTTATAATCCGTTCTCTGCCTGAAAAAAGCGATACACAGCACACAGTGACTCAGTCACATACCATATCTGTGTGCACTGCTCAGGCTCAGGCCAGTGTGCTGCATCATCTATTATCTATATATAATATTATATATATCTGTCTGACTGCTCAGCTCACACAGCTTATAATTGTGGGGGAGACTGGGGAGCACTACTGCAGTGCCAGTTATAGGTTATAGCAGGAGCCAGGAGTACATAATATAATCCGTTCTCTGCCTGAAAAAAGCGATACACAGCACACAGTGACTCAGTCACATACCATATCTGTGTGCACTGCTCAGGCTCAGGCCAGTGTGCTGCATCATCTATTATCTATATATAATATTATATATATCTGTCTGACTGCTCAGCTCACACAGCTTATAATTGTGGGGGAGACTGGGGAGCACTACTGCAGTGCCAGTTATAGGTTATAGCAGGAGCCAGGAGTACATAATATATTATATAGTGAGTGACCACCAGACACACAGTGCAGTTTATTTAATATATCCGTTCTCTGCCTGAAAAAAGCGATACACACAGTGACTCAGTCAGTCACATACCATATCTGTGTGCACTGCTCAGGCTCAGGCCAGTGTGCTGCATCATCTATATATATTATATATCTGTCTGACTGCTCAGCTCACACAGCTTATAATTGTGGGGGAGACTGGGGAGCACTACTGCAGTGCCAGTTATAGGTTATAGCAGGAGCCAGGAGTACATAATATTATATTAAAATTAAACAGTGCACACTTTTGCTGCAGGAGTGCCACTGCCAGTGTGACTAGTGACCAGTGACCTGACCACCAGTATATAATATTAGTAGTATACTATCTCTTTATCAACCAGTCTATATTAGCAGCAGACACAGTACAGTGCGGTAGTTCACGGCTGTGGCTACCTCTGTGTCGGCACTCGGCAGCCCGTCCATAATTGTATATACCACCTAACCGTGGTTTTTTTTTCTTTCTTTATACATACATACTAGTTACGAGTATACTATCTCTTTATCAACCAGTCTATATATTAGCAGCAGACACAGTACAGTGCGGTAGTTCACGGCTGTGGCTACCTCTGTGTCGGCACTCGGCAGCCCGTCCATAATTGTATATACCACCTAACCGTGGTTTTTTTTTCTTTCTTTATACATACATACTAGTTACGAGTATACTATCTCTTTATCAACCAGTCTATATATTAGCAGCAGACACAGTACAGTGCGGTAGTTCACGGCTGTGGCTACCTCTGTGTCGGCACTCGGCAGCCCGTCCATAATTGTATATACCACCTAACCGTGGTTTTTTTTTCTTTCTTTATACATACATACTAGTTACGAGTATACTATCTCTTTATCAACCAGTCTATATTAGCAGCAGACACAGTACAGTGCGGTAGTTCACGGCTGTGGCTACCTCTGTGTCGGCACTCGGCAGCCCGTCCATAATTGTATATACCACCTAACCGTGGTTTTTTTTTCTTTCTTTATACATACATACTAGTTACGAGTATACTATCTCTTTATCAACCAGTCTATATATTAGCAGCAGACACAGTACAGTGCGGTAGTTCACGGCTGTGGCTACCTCTGTGTCGGCACTCGGCAGCCCGTCCATAATTGTATACTAGTATCCAATCCATCCATCTCCATTGTTTACCTGAGGTGCCTTTTAGTTGTGCCTATTAAAATATGGAGAACAAAAATGTTGAGGTTCCAAAATTAGGGAAAGATCAAGATCCACTTCCACCTCGTGCTGAAGCTGCTGCCACTAGTCATGGCCGAGACGATGAAATGCCAGCAACGTCGTCTGCCAAGGCCGATGCCCAATGTCATAGTACAGAGCATGTCAAATCCAAAACACCAAATATCAGTAAAAAAAGGACTCCAAAACCTAAAATAAAATTGTCGGAGGAGAAGCGTAAACTTGCCAATATGCCATTTACCACACGGAGTGGCAAGGAACGGCTGAGGCCCTGGCCTATGTTCATGGCTAGTGGTTCAGCTTCACATGAGGATGGAAGCACTCAGCCTCTCGCTAGAAAAATGAAAAGACTCAAGCTGGCAAAAGCAGCACAGCAAAGAACTGTGCATTCTTCGAAATCCCAAATCCACAAGGAGAGTCCAATTGTGTCGGTTGCGATGCCTGACCTTCCCAACACTGGACGTGAAGAGCATGCGCCTTCCACCATTTGCACGCCCCCTGCAAGTGCTGGAAGGAGCACCCGCAGTCCAGTTCCTGATAGTCAGATTGAAGATGTCAGTGTTGAAGTACACCAGGATGAGGAGGATATGGGTGTTGCTGGCGCTGGGGAGGAAATTGACCAGGAGGATTCTGATGGTGAGGTGGTTTGTTTAAGTCAGGCACCCGGGGAGACACCTGTTGTCCGTGGGAGGAATATGGCCGTTGACATGCCAGGTGAAAATACCAAAAAAATCAGCTCTTCGGTGTGGAGGTATTTCACCAGAAATGCGGACAACAGGTGTCAAGCCGTGTGTTCCCTTTGTCAAGCTGTAATAAGTAGGGGTAAGGACGTTAACCACCTCGGAACATCCTCCCTTATACGTCACCTGCAGCGCATTCATAATAAGTCAGTGACAAGTTCAAAAACTTTGGGTGACAGCGGAAGCAGTCCACTGACCAGTAAATCCCTTCCTCTTGTAACCAAGCTCACGCAAACCACCCCACCAACTCCCTCAGTGTCAATTTCCTCCTTCCCCAGGAATGCCAATAGTCCTGCAGGCCATGTCACTGGCAATTCTGACGAGTCCTCTCCTGCCTGGGATTCCTCCGATGCATCCTTGCGTGTAACGCCTACTGCTGCTGGCGCTGCTGTTGTTGCCGCTGGGAGTCGATGGTCATCCCAGAGGGGAAGTCGTAAGCCCACTTGTACTACTTCCAGTAAGCAATTGACTGTTCAACAGTCCTTTGCGAGGAAGATGAAATATCACAGCAGTCATCCTACTGCAAAGCGGATAACTGAGGCCTTGGCATCCTGGGTGGTGAGAAACGTGGTTCCGGTATCCATCATTACTGCAGAGCCAACTAGAGACTTGTTGGAGGTACTGTGTCCCCGGTACCAAATACCATCTAGGTTCCATTTCTCTAGGCAGGCGATACCGAAAATGTACACAGACCTCAGAAAAAGAGTCACCAGTGTCCTAAAAAATGCAGCTGTACCCAATGTCCACTTAACCACGGACATGTGGACAAGTGGAGCAGGGCAGGGTCAGGACTATATGACTGTGACAGCCCACTGGGTAGATGTATGGACTCCCGCCGCAAGAACAGCAGCGGCGGCACCAGTAGCAGCATCTCGCAAACGCCAACTCTTTCCTAGGCAGGCTACGCTTTGTATCACCGCTTTCCAGAATACGCACACAGCTGAAAACCTCTTACGGCAACTGAGGAAGATCATCGCGGAATGGCTTACCCCAATTGGACTCTCCTGTGGATTTGTGGCATCGGACAACGCCAGCAATATTGTGTGTGCATTAAATCTGGGCCAATTCCAGCACGTCCCATGTTTTGCACATACCTTGAATTTGGTGGTGCAGAATTTTTTAAAAAACGACAGGGGCGTGCAAGAGATGCTGTCGGTGGCCAGAAGAATTGCGGGACACTTTCGGCGTACAGGCACCACGTACAGAAAACTGGAGCACCACCAAAAACTACTGAACCTGCCCTGCCATCATCTGAAGCAAGAAGTGGTAACGAGGTGGAATTCAACCCTCTATATGCTTCAGAGGTTGGAGGAGCAGCAAAAGGCCATTCAAGCCTATACAATTGAGCACGATATAGTAGGTGGAATGCACCTGTCTCAAGTGCAGTGGAGAATGATTTCAACGTTGTGCAAGGTTCTGATGCCCTTTGAACTTGCCACACGTGAAGTCAGTTCAGACACTGCCAGCCTGAGTCAGGTCATTCCCCTCATCAGGCTTTTGCAGAAGAAGCTGGAGGCATTGAAGGAGGAGCTAACACGGAGCGATTCCGCTAGGCATGTGGGACTTGTGGATGCAGCCCTTAATTCGCTTAACAAGGATTCACGGGTGGTCAATCTGTTGAAATCAGAGCACTACATTTTGGCCACCGTGCTCGATCCTAGATTTAAAGCCTACCTTGGATCTCTCTTTCCGGCAGACACAGGTCTGCTGGGGTTGAAAGACCTGCTGGTGACAAAATTGTCAAGTCAAGCGGAACGCGACCTGTCAACATCTCCTCCTTCACATTCTCCCGCAACTGGGGGTGCGAGGAAAAGGCTCAGAATTCCGAGCCCACCCGCTGGCGGTGATGCAGGGCAGTCTGGAGCGACTGCTGATGCTGACATCTGGTCCGGACTGAAGGACCTGACAACGATTACGGACATGTCGTCTACTGTCACTGCATATGATTCTCTCAACATTGATAGAATGGTGGAGGATTATATGAGTGACCGCATCCAAGTAGGCACGTCACACAGTCCGTACTTATACTGGCAGGAAAAAGAGGCAATTTGGAGGCCCTTGCACAAACTGGCTTTATTCTACCTAAGTTGCCCTCCCACAAGTGTGTACTCCGAAAGAGTGTTTAGTGCCGCCGCTCACCTTGTCAGCAATCGGCGTACGAGGTTACATCCAGAAAATGTGGAGAAGATGATGTTCATTAAAATGAATTATAATCAATTCCTCCGCGGAGACATTGACCAGCAGCAATTGCCTCCACAAAGTACACAGGGAGCTGAGATGGTGGATTCCAGTGGGGACGAATTGATAATCTGTGAGGAGGGGGATGTACACGGTGATATATCGGAGGGTGAAGATGAGGTGGACATCTTGCCTCTGTAGAGCCAGTTTGTGCAAGGAGAGATTAATTGCTTCTTTTTTGGGGGGGGTCCAAACCAACCCGTCATATCAGTCACAGTCGTGTGGCAGACCCTGTCACTGAAATGATGGGTTGGTTAAAGTGTGCATGTCCTGTTTTGTTTATACAACATAAGGGTGGGTGGGAGGGCCCAAGGACAATTCCATCTTGCACCTCTTTTTTCTTTTCTTTTTCTTTGCATCATGTGCTGATTGGGGAGGGTTTTTTGGAAGGGACATCCTGCGTGACACTGCAGTGCCACTCCTAGATGGGCCCGGTGTTTGTGTCGGCCACTAGGGTCGCTAATCTTACTCACACAGTCAGCTACCTCATTGCGCCTCTTTTTTTCTTTGCGTCATGTGCTGTTTGGGGAGGGTTTTTTGGAAGGGACATCCTGCGTGACACTGCAGTGCCACTCCTAGATGGGCCCGGTGTTTGTGTCGGCCACTAGGGTCGCTAATCTTACTCACACAGCTACCTCATTGCGCCTCTTTTTTTCTTTGCGTCATGTGCTGTTTGGGGAGGGTTTTTTGGAAGGGACATCCTGCGTGACACTGCAGTGCCACTCCTAGATGGGCCCGGTGTTTGTGTCGGCCACTAGGGTCGCTAATCTTACTCACACAGTCAGCTACCTCATTGCGCCTCTTTTTTTCTTTGCGTCATGTGCTGTTTGGGGAGGGTTTTTTGGAAGGGCCATCCTGCGTGACACTGCAGTGCCACTCCTAGATGGGCCCGGTGTTTGTGTCGGCCACTAGGGTCGCTAATCTTACTCACACAGCTACCTCATTGCGCCTCTTTTTTTCTTTGCGTCATGTGCTGTTTGGGGAGGGTTTTTTGGAAGGGCCATCCTGCGTGACACTGCAGTGCCACTCCTAGATGGGCCCGGTGTTTGTGTCGGCCACTAGGGTCGCTAATCTTACTCACACAGCTACCTCATTGCGCCTCTTTTTTTCTTTGCGTCATGTGCTGTTTGGGGAGGGTTTTTTGGAAGGGACATCCTGCGTGACACTGCAGTGCCACTCCTAGATGGGCCCGGTGTTTGTGTCGGCCACTAGGGTCGCTTATCTTACTCACACAGCGACCTCGGTGCAAATTTTAGGACTAAAAATAATATTGTGAGGTGTGAGGTATTCAGAATAGACTGAAAATGAGTGTAAATTATGGTTTTTGAGGTTAATAATACTTTGGGATCAAAATGACCCCCAAATTCTATGATTTAAGCTGTTTTTTAGTGTTTTTGGAAAAAAACACCCGAATCCAAAACACACCCGAATCCGACAAAAAAAATTCGGTGAGGTTTTGCCAAAACGCGTTCGAACCCAAAACACGGCCGCGGAACCGAACCCAAAACCAAAACACAAAACCCGAAAAATTTCAGGCGCTCATCTCTAATTGTGGCGCATACGCATGTGCAGACCTGATTGCCCGCTGGGTGAAAATAAATTGAAGCGATCTGGTCTGAATAAGCCTCAATGTCTATTCACGGGAGACAGAGGGGCTGGGGCATGGCCAGCAGCTCACAGAGCACCTATAATGACAAAAATGGGAGACATGGCTCATGATCGCGATATACCTGCGAAGGTACGCCCTCTACTGATTGACAGGCAGAGGCATTCGCATTTTCTGCGGGGCACCCGGAGAAAATGTAGGCACACGCACAGGATGGACCCTGCGTATATGCCCCCATCCTCTTCATAGTTTTTGCGGTTGGAACGCGTATTACGATCCAAACTGAATTAGGCCCTATGCCTTATATACACGAGCAGTGTGAAAATGGGGGTAATTCGATGGGGGTAATTCCAAGTTGATCGCAGCAGGAATTTTGTTAGCAGTTGGGCAAAACCATGTGTACTGCAGGGGAGGCAGATATAACATGTGCAGAAAGAGTTAGATTTGGGTGAGTTATTTTGTTTCTGTGCAGGGTAAATACTGACTGCTTTATTTTTACACTGCAAATTAGATTGCAGATTGAACACACCACACCCAAATCTAACTCTCTCTGCACATGTTAAATCTGCCTTCCCTGCAGTGCACATAGGTGGTCATTCCGAGTTGTTCGCTCGGTAATTTTCTTCGCATCGCAGCGATTTTCAGCTTAATGCGCATGCGCAATGTTCGCACTGCGACTGCGCCAAGTAAATTTGCTATGCAGTTAGGAATATTACTCACGGTTTTTTCATCGTTCTGGTGATCGTAATGTGATTGACAGGAAGTGGGTGTTTCTGGGCGGAAACAGACCGTTTTAGGGGCGTGTGGGAAAAAATGCTACCGTTTCTGGGAAAAACGCGGTAATGGCTGGAGAAACGGAGGAGTGTCTGGGCGAACGCTGGGTGTGTTTGTGACGTCAAACCAGGAACGACAAGCACTGAACTGATCGCACTGGCAGAGTAAGTCTCGAGCTACTCAGAAACTGCACAGAGATGTCTTATCGCAATATTGCAAATCTTTCGTTCGCAATTTTAAGATGCTAAGATTCACTCCCAGTAGGCGGCGGCTTAGCGTGTGCAATGCTGCTAAAAGCAGCTTGCGAGCGAACAACTCGGAATGAGGGCCATGGGGGGTAATTCTGAGTTGATCGCAGCAGGATTTTTGTTAGCAGTTGGGCAAAACCATGTGCACTGCATTTACGAACAGATGATTTTTAATATAAATTTTAAAATGTTAGTAAATGTGTGGTTTTTTTTCAACCTGGAAGCCCAACATCGATTAAGATCGATCTTAAATAGACCCCTGGGTTTTAAGGATAACCATGGTTGAGTCCAATGGTTAATTCACATTGACCGAAGTTCTAATTAAGTCACCTGTGCTCAAGCATGATATCCTTAAAATCTGGATTGCAATGACAGCATTTGGGAACTATGCCTAAGGGTTTAATTTTTACATTTATCCACTGACAATAAATCTACCTACAATATCCCTGTAACTGTTATGATTACAGTATTTCACTAAATAATTTAATTTGCTGAACCTTCTGTAAAAAGAAATATTAAGATGCTGTAATTCCCAGATGCAGCAAATTTGTTAGCTAGTGGGCAAAACCATGTGCACTGCAGGGATGGGGGCAGATATAACATTTGCAGAGAGATTTAGGTGGGTTATATTGTTTGTGTGCAGGGTAAATACTGGCTGTTTTGTTTTTACACTGCAATTTAGATTTCAGTTTGAACACACCGCACCAAAATCTAACTCTCTCTGCACATATTATACACCCCCCCCCCTGCAGTGTACATGGTTTTAGCTAATACATTTGCTGCTGTGATCAGATCTGAGTTAAGCCCTATGTATTTGGTACTGGCAAAGGGTTAGAGGCCTTGCTGTAGAGCTCACACCTTTCTTATCATGCATTGTAATATTTCCTATGTCCTGATGATGTGCTCTCTGCTCCATCCAAGTAAACAGCAATGTAGCATGGCTATCAAAGAGCGTGAAGATTGCAGATTTCCTGTGATTAATGCTAAAGAATGCTATTATAGAGGCTGCTGCTTTAATTCAAGTGTCACTGGGGTTAAATGGTGTTTTTACCTTAAAAACACAGGTAGAGTATACAGTAGAGTGGGAGCATGTAGTGCTATTGATTACAGATTTGATGGAGCTTAAACATGGATAAGGTCCATAGCTATAAGAGTTTATCTTGTGTATCCTTTATTCTTAGTCATGGTCAGATAAGATTAGAAAATACCATTTAAGTGGAAATTTCCTGTTGGCTGTTTTAGCTAAATTGCACCAGTTAAAAAAAAAAAAAAAAAAACTAAGCTGCTGTAATTCCTGGATGTTTCCTTACTGCATCAATAGGAAGTGACAAGAAACAATGTAATGTGGAACCGTACAGCAGAAGGGATTGCGGCTACCCCACAATAAGTGCAGCGGAATGTAAGAAGAGGAATTGTTGCTTTGACTGCAGCATTCCCGGGGATAACTGGTGTTTCTTCAAGTCACAAGGTATGGAGCTGCTGTATAGTTACTCGCAAGTCAGTAGTTGTATGATGCTCACACCTGTTAAGCTGGATACACACAGAATGCCCTACACAGGGGGTGAAATGAGCGCCCCCCCACCCCCCGTACGCTCAGCACACATCACGCTGTGCTGAGCGGGGGGAGAGATGTGTGCTGAGCAGTTCGCTCAGCACACATCTCTCCCCAAAATCGGGCCGTGAATACGGACCTTTAAACTGGATCCACACTTAGATTATCTGTCCAATTTTTTTTTTCTAGTTGAAACAAAATTATGCTAATATGTGGCAGCAAATGACAATTGACCATTTGCTCACAAACACTGGAAAACATCCAAAAATGGTCATTTAGATAAATTGGTTAAATCCATTTCATTTAGCTAATTTATCCAAACTACCTTTATTGTATCTTTGTGGGTGAATGATGTGTGGGTCAGTGTTGAGGGTGGTGGAGGAGATGGGTAATAGGCACAGCAGGGTGTGGACAGTCAAATAGTGTGCTTAGAGGCTCAGAGTCATTGTATGAGACTCTGGCAACAGTGACTTGATGAGTCTGGTGTCCATAGGGTGGGACGCACTAACCTTTTTATGCTATTGAAATAGTTCTCCTCCTGACCGACGCAGTTCCTTGCTCCGAGGTTGGTGTATTGTCCTGTTGCAGCGCCTCTCCACTGTGGTCACAGTGAGCTGTGTGGTGTTGCTGGCGCATGCCAATCTCCCCCCAACCTCCCTCTGGCATTTCAGACCTACGGACGCATGATGGGATCTTGTATGATATGCGCGTGTGCTGTAGAGATGAAAGTGGCGGTGAGGAGGCAGATCGTGAAATGGGGAAACTTTGTGGACTGTTAGCGAAGGGGAGCACTGGGCAATCTGAGTTGCAAAGAGGGCAGCAGAAGAGGTTATTGCATGTGCACTGGTGACAGGTCCATCCTTGGTGGCTAGCCTCAGTGGTAAAGGGGTACATGAGCTAGTGTCCCTTGGTCAGCCATGTACCATGGCCACCTCCCTACCTCCTATATATTCTCCCTAATCTGTCACTTTGTTACGGTCTGCTGCTGGCACTGGTGTATCGTCCTGCAGATGCCATCTCCGCCCATTGCTGTGACTTCCCCCAGAGTTAGCCACACAGAGTGACAGATCTGGGAAAATATATAGGAGATCATTACTTTCACTTGCAGCCTACCTTATTTTTTGCAGCCTAGCATGCTCCTGACCCCTTCTCTCACTAATACTTATACAACATTCATGAACTCATCTTAAGGTTTCTTTATTATTCAGTCACACTGTATTGGATCCAAACCATTTCCTGTGGCATTGCAGTCAAACAATTGAGCTATTTACCCTTGCATAGAAAGGTATAATCTAAGCTAGAGAATTCTATTTGGAGCTCACCTTGTACTTTGTGAAGAAATAATCAGCATTGTGGCTGAGCAGATATATGGAGTGTGTGGCTGCACACTGCATTGATCTGCTGAGTTGCAATGCTAATAATATTTTTTTGCAAAGTACCAATAGCTTCATATAATGTTCACAATTTTTATGCAGGATCAAGTAGCTCAATGGATAGGGTGTTTGATTAGAATTCAACAGGTTATAGGTTTGAATCCTGGGTATGGTAGTTTGAGGTGTTATTTAATAAAGTGTGTTTATATATTAGTCACACATGGCTTACTTGTACAAATGGCATGTCACCAGTTAGTGCTGACTGCTGATATGCCATTTGCACAAGCAAGCCATGTGTGACTGTTTATGCATTTAAGGAGGGCCCCCCGGCAATACCACAAACCATTGAGTGTCAAGTATACTAGATATATCTTCATATCTCATGTGCTTTCTCTGAGACCAATCTTGTTATGCCCCTTCCCCACGAGGCATGCGCCTTTTGTCCATATTGCAAAAATAGTGGGGGGGGGGGGGGCATATAATTCTTTGTCACAGGGCACTAAAAAGTCTAGTTATGGCTCTGGTATGCATTATGTAATCTGGCAGACCATCTCTCCAACACTGGCTGATTGGAATAGAAATCCGGTTATCTATGTGAGCAAATGACCATCAACGATTTACTCTCAAACACTAGAAAATGGACAAAAATGGTCCCCTAAACAAATTGGTTAAATTTTGGGTTTAACCAATTTGTGTAATGACCATTTTTGACCATTTTTCTAGCGTTTGGGAGCAAATGGTTAATCGACATTTGCTCCTATACATTACCAGATTTTTATTCCATCCATCCAGACTGGATAGATAGCCTGACAGATAATTGTGTAGTGTACGCCCAGGATAACTGTCAGTTATGCTTTCTTTTATGATGGCACACAAATGGGTGGGCAGATCCAGGGCAAGCACTGCCCACTCATGCATAGTTGTCAACTGATGTGAAGTTCCAGGGGGCAATCTCAGTTATAAATAAAAGTATCTGGAAATTGTCCCTAGTTTAATAAAAAAAAAAAAATAAATTGATCAACTCCATTTATTTAGTATGATATCCCAGGTGATAGGATGCCGGCAGTCAGAATAACATGCTTTATTAAATAACACATCTCAAAGTACAATACCCAGGTTTCAAACCTATAACCTGTTGAATTCTAATCAAACACCCTACCCATTGAGCTATTTGATCCTGCATAAAAATTGTGAACATTATATGAAGCTATTGGTACTTTGAAAAAAAAAAGTACCAGCATTGCAACGCAGCAGATCCATGCAGTTTGCAGCCACACACTACATGTATCTGCTCAGCCACAATGCTGATTATTTCTTCACAAAGTACAAGGTGAGCTCCAAATAGAATTCTCTATCTTAGAATTATACCTTTCTATGCCAAACCTAGAAGTCGGGCCCCCCACCCTGGGATCCCCCAGAGGGAGGCCCGCCCCGTCATGCGGCAGGCTTGTCCGTTTTGGAAGCAGGCTGACGGGCAGCCCAGGCTTGCTTCAGTCTGGGCTTGGCAGGTCTGGAAGCATGAGCTTGCTTTGGGTTTGCCTGACCATGGGTACGCTTTACCTGGAGGATGAAAGGGCCAAGGAAAAGTACTTTTAGCCTTCTGCGTGGTAGGAGTCATACTAGGTAGGCAAGTTGTTTTAGCAGTAGCCAGATCAGCTACAATCTTATTGAGGTCTTCTCCAAAGAGAGTGTCTCCCTTGAAAGGAAGCACCTCCAGGGTTTTCTTGGAATCCATATCCACCGACCAGGATCTCAACCAGCTGTATAAAGTATTACCTTGGAACTGGCTCTCCACTCCCCATTATCTGGTTATCATGACTTCCTCCGCCAGTTTCCAGACTCGCTTGCTGAAGCTCGGCCACTTCTTCCTAGCAGCAGGCTCCTGGATCACTGGGCAGCAGAGGTGCTTGGGAGCCGGATGGGGGAGGAGCAATAAGGCATGCAGCCTTTGGCACCCACACCCCCCCACACACACCCACACCCACCCACACACACACACACACACACACACCAAAAAAGAACATATCCCAGTTTAACATAACGCTATGTGGTGCAAGGTATGGAGCTGGTCTCTAGTATCAGACCTCTGACATTTGCCTTTTCACCCATATTGCATACTTTTTCTTGCAGGTTGTGTCTTAATTCAAGAAGTGTTCTAAGTACTTCAGCTTAGTATCTTTACTGACCCCTCTTTACCCCACACTACATAACTGACCCCTCTATACCCTACACTACATCACTGACCTTTCTATAACCATCACTGCATTACTGACCACTCTTTACAGTACACTGACCTCTATATACCTGCTAGTACATCCCTGATGCCTATATTCCCTACGCTACATCCCTGACACCTCTATTCCCTACGCCACATCCCTGATGCCTCTATTCCCTACGCCACATCCCTGACGCCTCTATTCCCTACGCCACATCCCTGACGCCTCTATTCCCTACGCCACATCCCTGACGCCTCTATTCCCTACGCCACATCCCTGACGCCTCTATTTCCTACGCCACATCCCTGACGCCTCTATTTCCTACGCCACATCCATGACGCCTCTATTCCCTGACGCCACATCCCTGACGCCTCTATTCCCTACGCCACATCCCTGACGCCTCTATTCCCTACGCTACATCCCTGACGCCTCTATTCCCTACGCTACATCCCCGACGCCTCTATTCCCTACGCTACATCCCTGACGCCTCTATACAGTACAATGCATTACTGATCCCTCTAGACCATACATCCTCATTACATCAGAGAGTTAGTGAAACACTGGAAAAAATAAGGGTATAAGTGGACTACAGCAACTGATGCTCTAAACAAAGGAGAGAGAGAGAGAGAGAGTAAAGCACAAGGGAAAGTGGGCAATTGGAACACCATAGAGAGAGGAGAGATAGAAATGCCTGAAAAAGTAAAGGGGGTTGGGTATGGCATCCGGCGCTCGGGATTCCAGAGGTCACATGATCCCCAATCCTAATACTAACCCTCTGGGGGGGTGGCGGATAGGGCTAACCCTCAGCGGGTGGCAGCTAGGGCTACCCCCCCCCCCCCCCTCCTAGTGCCTTCCCTTACACCACCTCCCCTGGTCCGACTCCTAACCCTCCCTCCAATACTCACCTTCGGGATGTTGGCTGTCTGTGTGCCGGCACCAGTCTCCCAAGTGGTGTCAGGATTCCAACATCGGTCAAATGACCGCCGGTATACTGTCTGCCAGGATGGTAAATGTATCCTGAGGACAGGTAGTGAGTGTGGAGGGATAGGTGGTTCAGTAAAATGTAACGGCTCAAACTGCGATCATTCACTGATAAATTGATTTATAGCTCTCCCTTTTTAACCATTGCAATTATAAAAGCAATGTTTTTTAAACTTTTAAATAAAGCTTGTTAGCATCCCCAGCACACTCTATATGCTGGGAGATGTAGTTATCTATATGAAAACATTTAATTACTGTATGAACTCTAATCCCCCAACTGAAACCTGGATGGTGCTCCTGGCAAGTGACATCCTGGCCAAGGGGTAGATACGCCCCTGAGGGTCAGGGCCAGCAACAGAAATCTTGGGCCCCAGTACACTGATATCTCTGGGGCCCCCTTAAGCCCCCCTTAACTTGGCAGAGGGATCTTTTAAAAAAAAATGGAGCCTTTGACTCGGACCGTCAGTGAGGCCGGCAGGTGGTTTTCATACTGGGCTATCCAGCTCTTCGGTGGCGGTGGCAGGGACATTCAGAAAAGGGCCAGCACAGCAACATGCATAATAATGGCAATACAGTATGGACCACAGGGACTGGACAAAGTGATGGGGTAAAAGGAGGGGGGAGGGTTTAGTTGGCCTGTTGACACTGCAGCATACTTACGACTGCAAGGGATATAGGACTCTTGAGTTCACGGGCCAATTTCATGGCAGTCTCGGATAGGAGGGCATTGTGGATTCACCAAGGGAATGCTGATGCTGACTCCAAGAAGAAAGGGAGTCTCTTCCCTATAAAGGTGAAGCCTTGTTTGGCGACGGCCTAGTTAATTTGATCTCGGCAGCTCCCGCAGGTAAGTCAACCTTCTTGCCCTATGTTCCCTCTCAACGGATGAAGACGCATCATTATCTACCGCAGTCATTTTGGCCCAATAGATATGCAAGAAGTTAAGATTCCCCTTTCTTTGCAGGTAGAGGAAGGAGAAGGAAGAGGTCAGTAGCCTCTTCAATCTCTGCTCCTGCGATCTTGTCCTCTGCTTCTGCCAAATCCACTGCATGAGGCTGGGGCTTTCTTGCAGGAGCCAACACCAGTGGGGGCACGTCTAAAACTCTTCAGTCAGTTCTGGATTCATTCGGACCTGGACTCGTGGGTTTTACAAATAGTGTCCCAAGGGTACAAACTGGGGTTTCAAGACGTTCCCCCTCACCGATTGTTCAAATTGGCCTTAGTCAGCAGGGAGAAGGTTTTTATTCAAGCCTCTTCGTGGTCCCGAAGCCGGACGGCTCAGTCAGACCAATCTAAAATCTGAAATCCCTCAATTTCTTCCTAAAGAAATTCAATTTCAAGATGGAATCTCTCAGGGTAGTGATCTCCAGTCCGGAGGAAAGAGATTTCATGGTTTTGGTAGACATAAAGGATGCCTACTTACATGTTCCCATTTAGCCACTGCATCAAGCTACCTAAGGTTTGCAATTCAGGATTGTCATTACCAATTTCAGACATTGCCGTTTGGTCTGTCCACGGCTCCGAGGATTTTCACCAGGGTGATGGCGGAAATGATGGTTCTCCTTCGCAAGCAAGGAGTCACAATTATCCCGTACTTGGATGATCTCCTGATAAAGGCGAGATCCAGGGACCAGTTGGTGCAAAACATTGCAGTCTCCCTGACAGTTCTTCAACAACATGGTTGGCTCCTACACTTGCCAAAATCGCAGTTGGTCCCAATGACGCGGTAGTTGTTTTTGGGAGTCATACTAGACACAGAAGAGGTTTTCTTCCAGGGGAAAGGCTATGGAGATCCAGAGTCTGGTCAAACAAATTCTGAAACCAGCAAGAGTGTTAATCCATCAATGCATTTGGTTGCTGGGGAAGATGGTTGTGGCCTACGAGCCCATTCAGTTTGGCAGGTTCCATGCCAGAGTGTTCCAGTGGGACCTGTAGGACAAGTGGTCCGGATACCACCTACACATGCACCGGAGGATAATCCTGTCTTCCAAGACCAGAATCTCACTCCATTGGTGGCTGCACAGTTCTCACCTCCTAGAGGGGCGATGGTTCGGGATCCAGCACTGGATCCTAGGGACCACAGATGCAACCCTCCGAGGCTGGGGAGCAGTCACACAGGGGGAAAACGTCCAAGGAAGATGGTCAAGTGAGGAAAGTTGTCTCCACATAAATGTTCTGGAGTTAAGGGCCATTTAATAACTGCAGACACAGTACACACTGGGACGGGTGCCCAGCATCCTCTACAGACTAAGAGAAAAGGATTTACCGGTAGGTATTAAAATCCTAGTTTCTCTAACGTCCTAGAGGATGCTGGGGACTCCGTAAGGACCATGGGGATAGACGGGCTCCGCAGAGTTCATGATCTTCACTGAGGTAACGCACAGCACTGCAGCTGTGCGCCATTGCTCCCATACACCTCACATACTCCGGTCACTGTAAGGGTGCAGGGCGCAGGGGGGGCACCCTGGGCAGCAATATAAACCTCTTTTTGGCAAAAATATAACATATAAACAGCTGGGCACTATATATATGTATGAGCCCCCGCCAATTTTACAGTTTAAGCGGGACAGAAGCCCGCCGCCGAGGGGGCGGGGCTTCTCCCTCAGCACTCACCAGCGCCATTTTTTCTCCACAGCACCGCTGAGAGGAAGCTCCCCGGACTCTCCCCTGCTTATACCACGGTAGAGAAGATGGTTGAAAAGAGGGGGGGGGGGGGCACAAAATTCGGCGTAAATTACATACAGCAGCGCTACTGGACAAACATTAAGTTACTGTGTTATTCCTGGGTTATATAGCGCTGGGGTGTGTGCTGGCATACTCTCTCTCTGTCTCTCCAAAGGGCCTTGTGGGGAAACTGTCTTCAGAAAAAGCATTCCCTGTGTGTGTGGTGTGTCGGTACACGTGTGTCGACATGTCTGAGGAAGAAGGCTATATTAGAGAGGAGCGGGAGCAAATGAATGTGGTGTCCTCGCTGACACCTGATTGGATGGATATGTGGAATGCTTTAAATGCTAGTGTAAACTCATTGTACAAAAGATTAGTCAAGGCTGAAGCTTTGGGACAGTCAGGGTCTCAACCCATGCCTGATCCTATGTTGCAGGGACTGTCAGGGTATCATAAGCGCCCACTATCCCAGATTGTTGACACAGATACCGACATGGATTCTGACTCCAGTGTCGATTACGATGATGCAAAGTTACAGCCAAAATTGTCAAAATCCATTCGATATATGATTATGGCAATAAAATAAGAATTTACTTACCGATAATTCTATTTCTCGTAGTCCGTAGTGGATGCTGGGGACTCCGTCAGGACCATGGGGAATAGCGGCTCCGCAGGAGACAGGGCACAAAAGTAAAAGCTTTAGGATCAGGTGGTGTGCACTGGCTCCTCCCCCTATGACCCTCCTCCAAGCCTCAGTTAGGATACTGTGCCCGGACGAGCGTACACAATAAGGAAGGATTTTGAATCCCGGGTAAGACTCATACCAGCCACACCAATCACACTGTACAACCTGTGATCTGAACCCAGGTAACAGCATGATAACAGCGGAGCCTCTGAAAAGATGGCTCACAACAATAATAACCCGATTTTTGTAACAATAACTATGTACAAGTATTGCGGACAATCCGCACTTGGGATGGGCGCCCAGCATCCACTACGGACTACGAGAAATAGAATTATCGGTAAGTAAATTCTTATTTTCTCTAACGTCCTAAGTGGATGCTGGGGACTCCGTCAGGACCATGGGGATTATACCAAAGCTCCCAAACGGGCGGGAGAGTGCGGATGACTCTGCAGCACCGAATGAGAGAACTCCAGGTCCTCCTCAGTCAGGGTGTGCCCCTGACCAAGTATCAGCTCGGCAAAGTTGTAAAGCCGAGAGCCCTCGGGCAGCCGCCCAAGATGAGCCCACCTTCCTTGTGAAATGGGCATTTACATATTTTGGCTGTGGCAGGCCTGCCACAGAATGTGCAAGCTGAATTGTACTACATATCCAACTAGCAATCGTCTGCTTAGAAGCAAGAGCACCCAGTTTGTTGGGTGCATACAGGATAACAGCAAGTCAGTTTTCCTGACTCCAGCCGTCCTGGAAACCGATATTTTCAGGGCCCTGACAACATCTAGCAACTTGGAGTCCTCCAAGTCCCTAGTAGCCGCAGGTACCACAATAAGCTGGTTCAGGTGAAACGCTGACACCACCTTAGGGAGAAACTGGGGACGAGTCCGCAGCTCTGCCCTGTCCGAATGGACAATCAGATATGGGCTTTTGTGAGACAAAGCCGGCAATTCCGACACTCGCCTGGCCGAGGCCAGGGCCAACATCATGGTCACTTTCCATGTGAGATATTTCAAATCCACAGATTTGAGCGGTTTAAACCAATGTGATTTTAGGAATCCCAGAACTACGTTGAGATCCCACAGTGCCACTGGAGGCACAAAAGGGGGTTGTATATGCAGTACTCCCTTGACAAACTTCTGGACTTCAGGAACTGAAGCCAATTCTTCTGGAAGAAAATCGACAGGGCCGAAATTTGAACCTTAATGGACCCCAATCTGAGGCCCATAGACACTCCTGTTTGCAGGAAATGCAGGAATCGACCGAGTTGAAATTTCTTCGTGGAGCCTTCCTGGCCTCACACCACGCAACATATTTTCGCCACATGTGGTGATAATGTTGTGCGGTCACGTCCTTCCTGGCTTTGACCAGGGTAGGAATGACCTCTTCCGGAATGCCTTTTTCCCTTAGGATCCGGCGTTCAACCGCCATGCCGTCAAACGCAGCCGCGGTAAGTCTTGGAACAGACATGGTACTTGCTGAAACAAGTCCCTTCTTAGCGGCAGAGGCCATGAGTCCTCTGTGAGCATCTCTTGAAGTTCCGGGTACCAAGTCCTTCTTGGCCAATCCGGAGCCACGAGTATAGTTCTTACTCCTCTACGTCTTATAATTCTCAATACCTTGGGTATGAGAAGCAGAGGAGGTAAGACATACACCGACTGGTACACCCACGGTGTTACCAGAACGTCCACAGCTATTGCCTGAGGGTCTTTTGACCTGGCGCAATACTTGTCCAGTTTTTTGTTCAGGCGGGACGCCATCATGTCCACCTTTGGTCTTTCCCAACGGTTCACAATCATGTGGAAGACTTCCCGATGAAGTCCCCACTCTCCCGGGTGGAGGTTGTGCTGAGGAATTCTGCTTCCCAGTTGTCCACTCCCGGAATGAACACTGCTGACAGTGCTATCACATGATTTTCCGCCCAGCGAAAAATCCTTGCAGTTTCTGCCATTGCCCTCCTGCTTCTTGTGCCGCCCTGTCTGTTTACGTGGGCGACTGCCGTGTTGTTGTCCCACTGGATCAATACCGGCTGACCTTGAAGCAGAGGTCTTGCTAAGCTTAGAGCATTGTAAATTGCCCTTAGCTCCAGTATATTTATGTGGAGAAAAGTCTCCAGACTTGATCACACTCCCTGGAAATTTTTTCCTTGTGTGACTGCTCCCCAGCCTCTCAGGCTGGCCTCCGTGGTCACCAGCATCCAATCCGGAATGCCGAATCTGCGGCCCTCTAGAAGATGAGCACTCTGTAACCACCACAGGAGAGACACCCTTGTCCTTGGAGATAGGGTTATCCGCTGATGCATCTGAAGATGCGATCCGGACCATTTGTCCAGCAGATCCCACTGAAAAGTTCTTGCGTGGAATCTGCCGAATGGAATCGCTTCGTAATAAGCCACCATTTTTCCCAGGACTCTTGTGCAATGATGCACTGACACTTTTCCTGGTTTTAGGAGGTTCCTGACTAGCTCGGATAAATCCCTGGCTTTCTCCTCTGGGAGAAACACCTTTTTCTGGACTGTGTCCAGAACCATCCCTAGGAACAGCAGACGTGTCGTCGGAAACGGCTGCGATTTTGGATATTTAAAATCCACCCGTGCTGTCGTAGAACTACTTGAGATAGTGCTACTCCGACTTCCAACTGTTCTCTGGACCCTGCCCTTATCAGGAGATCGTCCAAGTAAGGGATAATTAAGACGCCTTTTCTTTGAAGAAGAATCATTTCGGCCATTACTTTGGTAAAGACCCGGGGTGCCGTGGACAATCCAAACGGCAGCGTCTGAAACTGATAGTGACAGTTCCGTACCACGAACCTGAGGTGCCCTTGGTGAGAAGGGCAATTTGGGACATGGAGGTAAGCAACCTTGATGTCCAGGGACACCCTATTGGTTCGCTATCACTGCTCTGAGTGACTCCATCTTGATTTGAACCTTTGTATGTAAGTGTTCAAAGATTATCCATTTAGAATAGGTCTCACCGAGCCGTCCGGCTTCAGTACCACAATATAGTGTGGAATAATACCCCTTTCCTTGTTGTAGGAGGGGTACTTTGATTATCACCTGCTGGGAATACAGCTTGTGAATTGTTTCCAATACTGCCTCCCTGTCGGAGGAAGACGTTGGTAAAACAGACATCAGGAGCCTGCGAGGGGGAGACGTCTCGAATTTCCAATCTGTACCCCTGGGATACTACTTGTAGGATCCAGGGGTCCACTTGCGAGTGAGCCCACTACGCACTGAAACTCTAGAGACGACCCCCCACCGCACCTGAGTTCGCTTGTACGGCCCCCGCTTCATGCTGAGGACTTAGTAGAAGCGGTGGAGGGCTCTGTTCCTGGGAATGGGCTGCCTGCTGCAGTCTTCTTCCCTTTCCTCTATCCCTGGGCAGATATGACTGGCCTTTTGCCCGCTTGCCCTTATGGGGACGAAAGGACTGAGGCTGAAAAGACGGTGTCTTTTTCTGCTGAGATGTGACTTGGGGTAAAAAAGGTGGATTTTCCAGCTGTTGCCGTGACCACCAGGTCCGATGGACCGACCCCAAATAACTCCTCCCCTTTATACGGCAATACTTCCATGTGCCGTTTGGAATCTGCATCACCTGACCACTGTCGTGTCCATAAACATCTTCTGGCAGATATGGACATCGCACTTACTCTTAATGCCAGAGTGCAAATATCCCTCTGTGCATCTCGCATATATAGAAATGCATCCTTTAAATGCTCTATAGTCAATAAAATACTGTCCCTGTCAAGGGTATCAATATTTTCAGTCAGGGAATCCGACCAAGCCACCCCAGCGCTGCACATCCAGGTTGAGGCGATCGCTGGTCGCAGTATAACACCAGTATGTGTGTATATACCTTTTTAGGATATTTTCCAGCCTCTCAGCTGGCTCCTTGAGGGCGGCCCTATCTGGAGATGGTACCGCCACTTGTTTTGATAAGCGTGTGAGCGCCTTATCCACCCTAAAGGGTGTTTCTGGCGGGAAAAGGTATACCGCCAATTCACACACTTCATTTAATTTATCTGATTCAGGAAAAACTACAGGTAGTTTTTTCACACCCCACATAATACCCTTCTTTGTGGTACTTGTAGTATCAGAAATATGTAACACCTCCTTCATTGCCCTTAACATGTAACGTGTGGCCCTAAAGGAAAATACGTTTGTTTCTTCACCGTCGACACTGGAGTCAGTGTCCGTGTCGACCGACTGAGGTAAATGAGCGTTTTACAGCCCCTGACGGTGTTTGAGACGCCTGGACAGGTACTAATTTGTTTGCCGGCCGTCTCATGTCGTCAACCGACCTTGCAGCGTGTTGACATTATCACGTAATTCCTTAATTAAGCCATCCATTCCGGTGTCGACTCCCTAGAGAGTGACATCACCATTTCAGGCAATTGCTCCGCCTCCTCACCAACATCGTCCTCATACATGTCGACACACACGTACCGACACACAGCACACACACAGGGAATGCTCTGATAGAGGACAGGACCCCACTAGCCCTTTGGGGAGACAGAGGGAGAGTTTGCCAGCACACACCAAAAACACTATAATTATACAGGGACAACCTTTATATAAGTGTTTTTCCCTTATAGCATTTTAATATATATATACATATCGCCAAATAAGTGCCCCCCCTCTCTGTTTTAACCCTGTTTCTGTAGTGCAGTGCAGGGGAGAGCCTGGGAGCCTTCCCACCAGCAGTTCTGTGAGGGAAAATGGCGCTGTGTGCTGAGGAGAATAGGCCCCGCCCCCTTTTCGGCGTGCTTCTTCTCCCGTTTTTCTGAGACCTGGCAGGGGTTAAATACATCCATATAGCCCCCAGGGGCTATATGTGATGTATTTTTAGCCAGAATAAGGTACTATCATTGCTGCCCAGGGCGCCCCCCCCCAGCGCCCTGCACCCTCAGTGACCGCTGCTATGAAGTGTGCTGACAACAATGGCGCACAGCTGCAGTGCTGTGCGCTACCTTATGAAGACTGAAGAGTCTTCTGCCGCCGGTTTCTGGACCTCTTCACTTTTCGGCATCTGCAAGGGGGTCGGCGGCGCGGCTCCGGGACGAACCCCAGGGTGAGACCTGTGTTCCGACTCCCTCTGGAGCTAATGGTGTCCAGTAGCCTAAGAAGCCAATCCATCCTGCACGCAGGTGAGTTCACTTCTCTCCCCTAAGTCCCTCGTAGCAGTGAGCCTGTTGCCAGCAGGACTCACTGAAAATAAAAAACCTAACAAAACTTTTACTCTAAGCAGCTCTTTAGGAGAGCCACCTAGATTGCACCCTTCTCGGCCGGGCACAAAATCTTAACTGAGGCTTGGAGGAGGGTCATAGGGGGAGGAGCCAGTGCACACCACCTGATCCTAAAGCTTTTACTTTTGTGCCCTGTCTCCTGCGGAGCCGCTATTCCCCATGGTCCTGACGGAGTCCCCAGCATCCACTTAGGACGTTAGAGAAAAGATGTTTTGCACATCACAGAGGAACCCCCTGTCCCTGACAAGAGGGTACATATGTACAAGGGAAAGAAGCCTGAGGTAACCTTTGAGGGGGTCACACGAGCTGAACGAGTTATGTGAAAAAGCTTGGGAATCTCCAGATAAAAGACTGCAGATTTCCAAAAGGATTCTTATGGCGTATCCTTTTCCATCAACGGATAGGTTACGATGGAAATCCTCCCCTAGGATGGACAAAGCATTAACACGCACAGCTACAGTTGGAAAATCAAATTTTTACCTTATGTTCCCTCACAGCATAAGAAAGCTCCGCATTATCAAATGCAGTCCTTTCGGTCACAAAGAAACAAGAAAGTGCGAGGTGCGTCCTTTCTTGCCAGAGGTAGGGGCAGAGGAATAAAGCTGCACAACACAGCTAGTTCCCAGGAACAGAAGTCCTCCCCGGCCTCTACAAAATCTACCTCATGACGCTGGGGCTCCACTGGCAGAGTCCGGCCCATGTGATGTCATGCAGCTGCTCTGACCACACCTCCTGTTTCTCCGTTGCCGACCCCATTTTGAAACCGTGCCCCCGCACCGCTCCATCTCCGACTTGGAAATGGAGTGTTGTTGACCCCCCTCCCCCCCCCCCCTTCACCGATTCACCGGGGTGCCGCAGAAAATGCAGGCGGATGCGTATGCTCTTAGCAGTTTTTGCAGTTGGATTGCGATCCAACCTGAATCAGGCCCCATTACCTATCACAATGCACTGCGGGTAGTACAAAATGGGGTTAATACAGGAGAAAAACCCCCAGAGCTGTGCTCCTTAACTGTCCCTGGTGGCTAGTGGAGCGGCTGCCCAGTAATCAGTGTCCACGCCAGTGCGCACACGGCCCGCCCCCATCAGCGGCCTCGTGATCCCGGAGGGTGGTGTGTGTGTGACTGACCTTAGGAAGAAACCGGAGCCTCCGCTGCAGTGACCCAGCAACCGGGGCACGGGAGTATACTGCGCCACTGGGAGTGATGGAGCTGCAGTAAAGAAGTCTATTAGACCAAGCCTGCTGCAGCCCTTGTAGATTCTTATAAAAAAAGTTCTTCTTTTCTTGCCAAAATTAATAGCTAAGAATAGGCTGCCTGAGGCAGCCCCCTGTTAAGTGGCCTGTTACTGAAGGCACCAACTACAAACTGAGCTCCCTGTTCATGGAAGCGAGGTTATAGAGGAGGGGGCGCTGAGCATCTTGGGAACAGTCAAAAGCTTTGAGCCTGTTGGTGCCTCAGATCAAGATCCTACTCTACACCCCAATGTGAATCCTTGTGGAGTCCAGTGTACCCCACAGAAGAAATTAATGTGTCACACCCATTGGCAGTAACATTAGAATAGCTGCTGATGGGCACAATTGAGAAAGGAAGGGGGGAAAACATTTGAATCCAGCACATATATGTAATTTGAATATGTAATTTGTACCTTCCTACTTTAAAATGTAATGGATGAACCTCACCCTGTGAGAACTATCTTCATGATCAAGAGATCTCATATGCAAGATAAGTATGTGTTGGGATAGGGCTGTGGAGGGCGGCTGCTCGGGCACACCCCTGTCAAGTTAAGGAGATTCAACTGAGGCAGCACAAGGGAACTCTCATCTGGGGACAACAACTGCAGGGAGAACACATTTTCAGACGAATGTGGGAGGGCAGAAGGCTGCCTAATACTGAAGCACCCCCAAACAACAAACCAAATGCAACAACTAGTGCAAGCATTCCTGGGGGAAGGCCTGCAGCAGATGGATTTGCATATGGTGATGTCATCCAAGCAGTGGGCATAGTTGGCTGCAACCCTCGTCTGCATATGAAAAGAGAAAAGGGTCACGCAGGGCATGGCGGCCTTTGTGGGGTTGCGCTTGGATGACACCTAAATCGCTTTATACACCCCCACCCCCCATCAGTGTGGGCTCATGTTGGCCATGCCCCAGCCCCTGAAGCATTCAAGCTGATTTCTTGCAGCAGCTGGACCCAGTAACAGCTCCAGAGTTGCTCTACAAGACAAGTAAAAGGGTGTGAGCCCTGCAGCACCAATTGTAGTTTGCATACACACATATATAGGACAGCATCTCTTATATGCCCCAGGGTCAATAAAATAGTATCCTTATCTATGGTATCCATCCCCTCAGATAAGGTAACCGTCCATGCCGCTACAGCACTACACACCCAGGCCGACGCAATTGCCGGTCTGAGTAAGGTACCTGAATGTGTATAAATGGACTTCAGGGTAATCTCCTGTTTGCGGTCAGCAGACTCTTTGAGGGTAGCCGTATACTGGGACGGGAGGGCTACCTTCTTGGATAAGCGTGTTAATGCTTTGTCTACCCTAGGGGAGGATTCCCATCGTAACCTATCCATTGATGGGAAAGGATACGCCATAAGAATCCTTTTGGAAATCTGCAGTCTTTTATCTGGAGATTCCCAAGCTTTTTCACATAACTCGTTCAGCTCGTGTGACCCCCTCAAAGGTTACCTCAGGCTTTTTTCCCTTGTACATATGTACCCTCTTGTCAGGGACAGGGGGTTCCTCTCTGATGTGCAAAACATCTTTTATTGCCATAATCATATATCGAATGGATTTTGCCAATTTTGGCTGTAACTTTGCATCATCGTAATCGACACTGGAGTCAGAATCCATGTCGGTATCTGTGTCAACAATCTGGGATAGTGGGCGCTTATGAGACCCTGACAGTCCCTGCAACATAGGATCAGGCATGGGTTGAGACCCTGACTGTCCCAAAGCTTCAGCCTTGTCTAATCTTTTGTGCAATGAGTTTACACTAGCATTTAAAACATTCCACATATCCATCCAATCAGCTGTCGGTGGAGACACCACATTCATTTGCTCCTGCTCCTCTCTAATATAGCCTTCTTCCTCAGACATGTCGACACACGTGTACCGACACACCACAAACACAGGGAATGCTTTTTCTGAAGACCGTTTCCCCACAAGGCCCTTTGGAGAGACAGAGAGAGAGTATGCCAGCACACACCCCAGCGCTATATAACCCAGGAATACACAGTAACTTAATGTTTGCCTAGTACTGCTGTATGTAATTTGCGCCGAATTATGTGCCCCCCCCCCTCTTTTCAACTCTCTTGTCTACTATGGTATAAGCAGGGGAGAGTCCGGGGAGCTTCCTCTCAGCGGTGCTGTGAAGAAAAAATGGCGCTGGTGAGTGCTGAGGGAGAAGCCCCGCACCCTCGGCGGCGGGCTTCTGTCCCGCTTAAACTGTAAAATTGGTGGGGGCTCATACATATATACAGTGCCCAGCTGTATATGTGTTATAGTTTTGCCAAAAAGAGGTTTATATTGCTGCCCAGGTGCCCCCCCCCCCCCCCCTGCGCCCTGCACCCTTACAGTGACTGGAGTGTGTGAGGTGTATGGGAGCAATGGCGCACAGCTGCAGTGCTGTGCGTTACTTCAGTGAAGATCATGAAGTCTTCTGCCACCTCTGAAGTCTTCTTTTCTTCTCATACTCACCCGGCTTCTATCTTCCGGCTCTGCAAGGGGGACGGAGGCGCGGCTCTGGGACGGACGGCGATGGAGAGATCCTGCGTACCAATCCCTCTGGAGCTAATGGTGTCCATAAGCCTAAGAAGCAGGACCTTGCAACTCGGAGAGTAGGGCTGCTTCTCTCCCCTCAGTCCCTCGATGAGGGAGTCTGTTGCCAGCAGTGCTCCCTGAAAATTAAAAACCTTACAAAATACTTTCTGTCAGAAAGCTCAGGAGAGCTCCTGAAAAGCACCCAGTCTCCACTGGGCACAGTATCAAACTGAGGTCTGGAGGAGGGGCATAGAGGGAGGAGCCAGTGTACACCCAGAACTAAAGTCTTTCTTAAAGTACCCATGTCTCCTGCGGAGCCTGTCTATCCCCATGGTCCTTACGGAGTCCCCAGCATCCTCTAGGACGTTAGAGAAAATAGGATTTTAATACCTACCGGTAAATCCTTTTCTCTTAGTCCGTAGAGGATGCTGGGCACCCGTCCCAGTGCGTACTGTGTCTGCAGTTATTAAATGGCCCTTAACTCCAGAATATTTATGTGGAGATAACTTTCCTGACTTGACCATCTTCCTTGGATGTTTTCCCCCTGTGTGACTGCTCCCCAGCCTCGGAGGGTTGCATCCGTGGTCCCTAGGATCCAGTCCTGGATCCCGAACCATCGCCCCTCTAGGAGGTGAGAACTGTGCAGCCACCAATGGAGTGAGATTCTGGTCTTGGAAGACAGGATTATCCTCCGGTGCATGTGTAGGTGGGATCCGGACCACTTGTCCAACAGGTCCCACTGGAACACTCTGGCATGGAACCTGCCAAACTGAATGGCCTCGTAGGCCGCAACCATCTTCCCCAGCAACAGAATGCATTGATGGATTAACACTCTTGCTGGTTTTAGAATTTGTTTGACCAGACTCTGGATCTCCATAGCCTTTCCACTGGAAGAAAGCCTCTTCTGTGTCCAGTATGACTCCCAAAAACAACAACCGCGTCATTGGGACCAACTGCGATTTTGGCAAGTTTAGGAGCCAACCATGTTGTTGAAGAACTGTCAGGGAGAGTAGATGTTTTGCACCAACTGGTCCCTGGATCTCGCCTTTATCAGGAGATCATCCAAGTACTGGATAATTGTGACTCCTTGCTTGCGAAGGAGAACCATCATTTCCGCCATCACCCTGGTGAAAATCCTCGGAGCCGTGGACAGACCAAACGGCAACGTCTGAAATTGGTAATGACAATCCTGAATAGCAAACCTCAGGTAGCTTTATGCAGTGGCTAAACGGGAACATGTAATTAGGCATCCTTATGTCTACCAAAACCATGAAATCTCCTTCCTCCGGACTGGAGATCCCTACCCTGAGAGATTCCATCTTGAAATTGAATTTCTTTAGGTAGAAATTGAGGGATTTCAGATTTAAGATTGGTCTGACTGAGCCGTCCGGCATCGGGACCACGAAGAGGCTTGAATAAAAACCTTCTCCCTGCTGACTAAGGCCGATTTGAACAATCGGTGAGGGGGAACGTCTTGAAACCCCAGTTTGTACCCTTGTGACACTATTTGTAAAACCCACGAGTCCAGGTCTAAATTAATCCAGAACTGACTGAAGTGTTTTAGACGTGCCCCCACTGGTGCGGGCTCCTGCAAGAAAGCCCTAGCGTCATGCAGTGGATTTGGCAGAAGCAGAGGACGATCTCTGCTCCTGCGATCTTGAAGAGGCTACAGACCTCTTCCCTCTTTTCCTTCCTCTACCTGCAAAGAAAGGGGAATCTTAACTTCTTGCATATCTATTGGGCCAAAATGACTGCGTTAGACAATGATGCGTCTTCATCCGTTGAGAGGGAACATAGGGCAAGAAGGTTGACTTACCTGCGGGAGCTGCCGAGATCAAATTAACTAGGCCGTCACCAAACAAGGCTTCACCTTCATAGGGAAGAGACTCCCTTTCTTCTTGGAGTCAGCATCAGCATTCCCTTGGTGAATGCGCAATGCCCTCCTATCCGAGACTGCCATGAAATTGGCCCGTGAACTCAAGAGTCCTATATCCCTTGCAGTCGTAAGTATGCTGCAGTGTCCTTGATATGATCCAACGTAAGGAGTAATCCCATCTCTCCAAGATATCTATATCGGATGACGAGGTATTCGACCAATTCTTGAATACTACTACTCACCCATGCGCATGTAATGGCAGGTCTAAGTAATGTACCCGTGGTTACATAACTAGAAATAATGTAGCTTCCTGCATACGATCCGCTGGATTTGTGACAGGGCCCCGTGCAGAAGAGGGGGTGACTCCCACTTTATTCTGTCCGCAGCAGGAAATGAATAAACAACCGGAAACCTTTTGGGGATTTAAAACCATCTTGTCGAGCTGGCCCAGACTTTCTCAAACAGAGATGGAGGAACGTTACATCAGCTTTCATTATATATCTATATATACATACATATATACCCCTTTGTCAGGAACAGCAGGGTCCTCAGTGATGTTAATATGTCCTTAATATCCACAATCATGTACTGAATGCTCCTTGCCAATATTGGATCTAATCAGGAAATATTATGGCCGACATAGGAATCAGTATCCGAGTCAGTATCGATGTGTAGTAACATTTTTGCGGGCCTGAGTGAAAAGAAGCATAGCCATGAACATCACATCTTTTCTCTACGTCTGTGTCTGGGACACAGATTTATCCAACCTCACTCTGATATTACTGAAACTTTCACCCAGTCAGTTATTGGTGGTGCCAACAGGGCCACCATCATATGTCTGCATTCCTAATATAGTTTCCTCTTGGGAAAAACATTCAGCCACCGACATGTTGACACACATGTACCAAGTACCCACAGACACATCGGCTTATGGGGGATAGACCTACAGTAAATCTGTCAGAGGGACAGAGAGGATTTTTCAGCTCACAATCCAGCGCCAAAAGTACACAGTCTGGGAAATAATAAACTCTATAGTGATAGACTTGTTACGCTCTATAGATGTGCTGGTGAGGTGAGGAAGAAGCCCCGCCGCTGTAATGGCACACTTCTGTCCCGCTCAGAAACAAATAATTAATTACGCTGGCGGGGTAAGTACAGTGCCCAGGCACTAATGTCCACTTTTGCCAGCCTTTTGTGAGGAATTTATGCTGCCCAGGGTGCCCCCCTTCCCCACCCACACGCCCTGCACCCTGCAGTGCCTGTGTTTGTGTGGGAGCATGGCGCACAGCATTCCGCTCGCTGCGTGGTACCTCAGAATGCCGTCACTGGAGAAGAAGTCTTCTGTTCTTCTGCTACTCGCCTGTCTTCTGACTTCTGGCTCTGTAAGGGGGTGATGGCAGGCTACGGGAGTGGGCATCTAGGCGTACCTAGCGATCAGCACCCTCAGGAGCTAATGGTGTCCTGTCAGCCAGAAGCAGAGCCATTGAACTCACTAGAATTTGGTCATACTTCTCTCCCCTAAGTTCCACGAAGCAGGGAGACTGTTGCCAGCAGCCTCCCTGAAAATAAGAAAAACTAACATAAGTCTTTTCAGAGAAACTCAGTAGAGCTCCCCTGTAGTGCATCCAGTCTCACTGGGCACAATTCTAAAACTGGAGTCTGGAGGAGGGCAGAGCCGAAACTAGGGAGGGGCTAGGGGGGCATGTGACCCGGGCACGGGATTTGATAGGGCGCTGGGATCAGCTGGGTCTGAAACAGCAGAGAATCTATTGAAGAAAAATGGGATTTGTAGTCATGTGTGCTACTGCTTAGACTTTATGCAGTAGCATAGAGACTACAAATCCCATGAGGCATTGCAGAAAGCTGGCCACGGCTGCTGGAGCTAGGGAGTCAGGGTAACGTCTAGTTTCCCTTCCTAAGCAGCGGCGGCAAGCCCAAAAAAGTATACTGCCCGCCCGCACGAGCTACGAATGTGGTCAGCTACTGACCTTTTTCTGGCCCCACACAGCATTGCATTCAGCCCAACAGCACAGTGATGGATGGAAGCAGGACAGCGAGAGACGGAGGTAAAACACACACACATATTCACTGTGACTGGTGTTAACCCCTGCAGCTCATTCAAACTACTGCTCATTTTCACCACTGTGACAGCTACAGATATACAGATATATACAGATATATATATATATATATTCCATAGACAAAAAACCTTACGGTTTCACATGTCCCATTAAGGCTTCTTAGACATGATCGAAATTTCAGAAACCTGTTGTAACTCTTCCACTCAAACTCCAAAAAGCAATGAAATTCCGATCATTAAGGCTGACGCCTTAATGGACGTGTTCCTTGCGCAATACAGATATGGTATGCCATCACAGCCTGTGGGTAAGTGCAGATTCAGCACTCTCACAGAGTGAGATTGCTGTCACTCACACAATGGTGGAGCTGCTAATTCACAGATTTGTGTGCTCATTGGAATACACACATGCAGTCTATGCAACTGAAGGTCTGAGCAGTTTTGTGGTGCTCCCATCCCACACAGTGCCCACAACCATCCCATTCGGTCACCACAACAATCCCACCGTGTTACAACAGCTTCTCACTCCATACATCCATCTCACTTAGTATACACATTTAGCTCCCTCAAAATATCTTGGTTAATTGCTAAAACTATAATACCACATCTACTGTCTATGCATCTACACTTGCTTCCCCTATACACCTCCATGCTGCTGTCTTCCCCTATCCCTACTGCTGTGTTCTCCCATCTGTGCTAGTCTGTACTAACTTATCTGCACCATCTGTCTTTCCGCACCTGTGCCTTGTCTGTATCACCGTTTCCTTCTCTCTGTACTGCTCAGTGTTTCCCTCTTCAACGTCACTCTGTCTCCTCCAGTACAGGGCACACTGTCTTCTCTCCCATCTGCACCAGTTTTCTACCCATCCAAGCCAGTGTTTTCAACCCATCTGCACCATTTCCCCCATCTGCACCGCTCTGTCTCCCTTCCCATACTTTGTGCTTAATCTACCCCCTATCCACACCACTCTTACCCCATTCATGTAGCCGACATCCTGAAGGTAAATTTCGTGGGTCCTGCGCTCTTGGCAGGGAAATAACCGCCACAGCCCACCCCCCAGTGGTCCGGAAACGCCTCTGTTGTGCAGACCATGCCCTGCCAATGGCATTCTAACGCTGTTTGCACACCCCCTCCTTCCCCGCAACCCACTCTGCCTATCAATCAGGCAGGGTGATCGCAGCCAGTGAGATGCTGATAGCATCTCACTGGGCTCCTGGGGTACGTACGCGCAGTGCAGCCATTGCACGTGCGCACCTCAAACTAATTCAGACTGCGATCGCTGCTGCTGCGGTCTGAATTACCCCGTGTTTCTTTGCCCCCCCCCCATCAGTGCTGCTTAGTGTTCCCTCTATCCACACACTTCTGTTCCCCCATCCACACCGCTCTCCTCCCTTCAATCAACAACACTCATACCTCATCTGAGCAGCTTTGTCTTCCGCTCAGACCTTCAGTTGCATAGACTGCATGTGTGTATTCCAATGAGCACACAAATCTGTGAATTAGCAGCTCCACCATTGTGTGAGTGACAGCAATCTCACTCTGTGAGAGTGCTGAATCTGCACTTACCCACAGGCTGTGATGGCATACCATATCTGTATTGCGCAAGGAACACGTCCATTAAGGCGTCAGCCTTAATGATCGGAATTTCATTGCTTTTTGGAGTTTGAGTGGAAGAGTTACAACAGGTTTCTGAAATTTCGATCATGTCTAAGAAGCCTTAATGGGACATGTGAAACCGTAAGGTTTTTTGTCTATGGAATTTCATTGCTTTTTTTAAATTTATTTTTTTTATTCAGAAATGTAAAATTTCACTGTAAAAATAAACATTTGATTTTTTAAATGTTTAATGAAAATTTTCGTATAACATCACTGTTCTGTGCAAAATAATTTTATTTACCAAACCGAATTGTTTAAGGTCCGTACACACTTAACGATTTGATGAGCGACGTCGCTCATTTTCCCCCTCCTTAAGCGACGTCGCTCGTTTTATCGTTAAGTGTATATGCCACCAGCGACGAACGATGCGCTGCCCCGCGGGTCGGTAACAATCATCGCTGTCGGTAGGGCATGCATGAAGGATGTGGACTGTCGTCCACGACCTTCATGCAGGGCTGGCGGGGGCGTGACGTCACTGAGTGATATGAGCGGTCATATCGCTCAGTGTGTACAGTCGGCCGCCGGCCGGCCGGCCCGAGAGGGGGAAACATTAGACGATGTCGCTCACAGAGCGACATCGTTTAATGTGTATGGGGCTTTAGACTTTGGTCAAAATATTTTGCTGCCTTTGCAGCTGATGCAGGGAGGGGGGTAGGCGGCAGCAGCCTGTAACTGAGGCTGGAGGTAGGCGTGAAATGCATTGCTTGTACGTGTGAGTGCGTGGTGTCAGGTGCTGCGCGTGTATATGTGTGTGTGTCAGGTGCTGCCTGTGTATGTGTGTCAGGTCCTGTGTGTGTGTGTGTGTGTGTGTCAGGTGCTGCGTGTATATATGAGTGTGTCTGATGGTGCGTGTGTATGCGTCAGCTGCCGCACGTGGGTGTGTGTCAGGTGTTGCGGGTGTATATGTGTGTGAGTATCAGGTGCTCCGCGTGTGTACAAGTGTATGTCTGGTGCTGCGCATGAATACGTATGTCTGTGTCAGGTGCTGCGCGTGTACATGAGTGTGCGTCAGGTGCTGCGCGTGTACATGAGTGTGCGTCAGGTTCTGCGTGTGTACATGAGTGTGCATTAGGTGCTGCGCGTGTACATGAGTGTGCGTCAGGTGCTACGCGTGTACATGTGTGTGCGTCAGGTGCTACGCGTGTCTGTGTGTGAGTAAGGTGCTGCGTGTGTATGTGTGTCAGGTGCTGCATGTGTATATTAGTGTCTGATGGTGTGCGTGTATATGTATGTGTCAGGTGCTGCGTGTATATGTATGTGTCAGGTGCTGCGTGTACATGCATGTGTCAGGTGCTGCATGTTTATTTTATTGTGTCTGATGCTACGTGTGTGTGTCAGGTGCCGCATGTGTATATGTGTGTGTGTCAGGTGTTGCGCGTGTATGTGTGTGTCAGGTGCTGCATGTTTATTTTATTGTGTCTGATGCTACGTGTGTGTGTGTGTGTGTGTGTGTGTGTCAGGTGCTGCACGTGTATGTGTGTGTGTCAGGTGTTGCGCGTGTATGTGTATGTCAGGTGCCGTTCCCCTTCTTCCCATCCCAGCTCTCTCTGTAGAATACAGCTCTGCACCCAGAGAGAGGGAAAGACCAGGGGGCTGATCATTGCACTGCTCACTTTTTGGTCATGAGTTCGGCCTCCTGTTTCTTCCAGTGCTGTGTTCCTGCAGCCCAGCCCTCCCTGTTGTGCCAGAGAATCAGCCCTTCCTTCCCCTGCCAGAGAGAGAGAGCCCGAGGCAGAGACACTCTTCCCGTAGCTGGCCTACCCCCAGTACTTCAGCACTGGCCATGCGGCAGTCAACAAAGGAGACCAGCAGGGGGTCCTGGCAGCATCAGCTGTGGCCGCAGCTGAATTGGGGAGGCCTGCAGTGTCTGAGGTGGGCAGCACTTCCTCCGCCGCTGTCACCTTCCCCTGCCGGAGAGAAAGCCAGAGACATACCCTTCCTGCAGCTGGGCTACCCCTAGTACCTCAGCGCTGGCCAGGCAGAAGTCTATGGAGGGGACCGGCAGGGGTTTCGGGCCGCAGCAGCAGCGGCCGCAGCCAGATCAGGGAGGCCTGCAGGGTCAGAGCTGGGCAGCACTTCCACCAACACTGTCACCTCTGTGCTGGGCATGTACACCAGTCCGTACGGACGGAGGTGTCCACAACAGGCAGCAGTATAATGAGTCAGACAAACTCATTACACGCTGCCCACTGCTGCGCCGCATGCCCTCGATGGAGGAAGCCTAGATGCGGTCCCCAGCAGCAGCGAGGGAGAAGGGTGATCACATCACCCTTCAACCCGGCACCTCACAATCAGCTGGGGATCTGCAGTAGCTTCATCTCTCTCTTCCTCTCCCTCTCTGACAGCACAGCAGCCCCTCTGGGTCCCATGTAGCTCTGCCCCCCTGCTCACAGTTCACTCGGCCTCTCCTGATTAAAAAGAAAATAAGAGCCTGACCTGCTGCTCAGATGCGAGGAGGGGACGGGCGGTAGGTCCTCTGTGAGTGCACTACACAGCAAAATTAACTGACTCCTCACAACAGTGTGGACTGCGGGCGACGTCAGACGCCAATTTGGGTGTGCTTGCTGCACTACCTGCCCATCAAGCCCAACGTGGTGCCATGGTGCCAGCCCCGCCCACTATCCGGATTCCATTTTGTATTAGGAATCCTATAACAGCATTCCGACATCCCTCCCTATGACGCTGCCATCCATACACTGCCGCTCTCATACATCCGCACACTGCCGCTCTCACACAACTGTACACTGAAGCTCTCATACATCCATACACTGCCGCTCATACATCCGTACAACCCCGCTCTCATACATCCGTACAACCCCGCTCTCATACATCCGCACACTGCCGCTCTCATACATCCGTACAACCCCGCTCTCATACATCCGCACACTGCCGCTCTCATACAGCCGCACACTGCCGCTCTCATACAGCCGCACACTGCCGCTCTCATACAGCCGCACACTGCCGCTCTCATACAGCCGCACACTGCCGCTCTCATACAGCCGCACACCGCCGCTCTCATACAGCCGCACACCGCCGCTCTCATACAGCCGCACACCGCCGCTCTCATACAGCCGCACACCACCGCACTCATGCATCCGCACACCACCGCACTCATGCATCCACACACCACCGCACTCATGCATCCACACACCACCGCACTCATGCATCCACACACCACCGCACTCATGCATCCACACACCACCGCACTCATGCATCCACACACCACCGCACTCATGCATCCACACACCACCGCACTCATGCATCCACACACTACCGCCCTCATACATCCACACACCACCGCACTCATACATCCACACACCACCGCACTCATACATCCACACACCGACGCAGTTATACAGCCGTACACTGCCGCTCTCATACAGCCGTACACTGCCGCTCTCATACATTCGCACACTGCCGCACTCATACAGCCGCACTCGTACAGCCGCACACTGACGCTCTCATACAGCCGCACACTGCCGCTCTCATACAGCCGTACACTGCCGCTCTCATACAGTCGTACACTGTCGCTCTCATACAGCCGTACAACCCCGCTCTCATACATCCGCACACTGCTGCTCTCATACAGCCGCACACCGACGCAGTTATACAGCCGTACACTGCCGCTTTCATACATCCGCACACTGCCGCACTCTTACAGCCGCACACTGCCGCTCTCATACATCCACACACCGCCGCACACCACCACACGCATACAGCCGCACATCATCGCACTCATACAGCCGCACACCGACGCAGTTATACAGCCGTACATTGCCGCTCTCATACATCCGCACACTGCCGCTCTCTACATCCGCACACTGCCGCTCTCTACATCCGCACACTGCCGCTCTCTACATCCGCACACTGCCGCTCTCTACATCCGCACACTGCCGCTCTCATACATCCGCACACTGCCGCTCTCATACAGCCGTACACTATCGCTCTCATACATCCAACCACTTCCACTCACATCTATACATACATCTACACATCCAATCCCCGCGCAAGGGAACACTGAAATCACTATCACTTTTCCCCGGGGTGTGACCACAGCCAGCCACTACTCCGGCCACCTTCTTGTGACACCAAAATGCATCTTACCTATCATCAGGGTGGTGCTGCTGCTGGGGGCGGGTTGCTGCCTCAGTCTCCTGGTTGGTGCTGCGATTGGAGGGGGTACTGCTTCCCTGTGCTGCCACTGTCTCCCGGATCATCGTGCCGCTGGCTGAATTGCAGCTTGACGCTACTGCTGCCGGGAGTAACAGCTTCCTGACTGTTGTTGCTGGTGGCTGCCTACTGCTCATTGCCGCCGGAACACTGACCGGCTCGGCAGTGATGCTGGCGGAGGAGTAGTGGCGGTGGGGTGGGGGGTGCCTGCTCCCTTCCCTCGAGCATGCCGCAGTGCAAAAAAATAAATAATAAATAGAGAGCATACCAGGGTGAGAGTCTGTATGGATCACAGTGATTACACGGGGCACAGCATAAGGACACCTTGCTGTGAGGGGCTCTGCCCACACAGATTGCTGCACCCTCTCTGATGTCAGCCGCTGCCCTCTCGTTCTCTGGGCGGCCAGTTCCAGTGTGAGGTAGGAAAGGAAGAGAACACACAGGAGAGCAGCCCTGATATATAACAGAGGTGGAAGTTCTATAGGCAGCAGAGACGGAGACTAGCCAGCCAGTCTCCCAGTGCCCTGATCACTACACGCCGCCAGCACAGCATTACAGGAGGGTCATATAGTGCTGCCCTGAGCTAACAGGTGTGTGTACTAAGTGTACCCCGTACAGTGTGCTGCGCCCTGGTGTCTCTGAGAGGGGTGAGGTCACCGTGCCGCTTTAGTATATGGCTTTTCCTTAGTACTGTACGTTACAGCCCTGCACTAGTAGTGGCAACTCTGCCCTATGTGAACCTGTGAGGTTATTTTCCTATTTACAGAATAACCGGGGAGAAGGCGGCCATATTGCGGCTCTCAAGTGAAGGCCCTCTAGTACACCCCCTGCTGGCGGCCACTGCGCAGGCGCAACAAATTGAAATGCCCTATCTCTATAATGGGGCATATTTCTCTTAATTAAAAAAAACCTGTAACTTTCCGAAAAACCACAACCCCAAAAGGCACTTCACTGGGACATGCTCTATCTAATAAAACAAACCCCAAGTCTTATTTTTATACATATATATATATATATATATATATATATATATATATATATATATTGGGTAGTGGGGGTATGGCGCCACAGGTATGTGTGAGCAGATAACTATTAAAACAATATATATGTTATTTATAGACACTCCTTTTAAAAATGTAAGGTGTCTGCTATCCCCTAAGTAATCAGCAGTGATAAGCTGCCTTTAAAATGTGAAAAAAAGGGGGGAATAGGGGTACCAGCGACTTAGTGTCTATCAAATTAAAGTAACTATGAAGAATATAGCAGGATACGGTTTTAGAAAAAGGGTAACAATATATTTATTTATACAATTTATAACATAATGATGGGATAAAAAAGTAGGTAAAAAATTTTTTTTTTGATATGCAGTAAAAAAAAAAAAGATTTTAAAAACATAAACAGGTAAAAATAGAGTATATAATTTAGCTAGAATCCAAAATCATGTAAAATCAGTAAAAACAATTTCATACTGATAAAAAATATTTCAGGATGATAAAAATAAGAATTTACTTACCGATAATTCTATTTCTCGTAGTCCGTAGTGGATGCTGGGGACTCCGTCAGGACCATGGGGGATTAGCGGCTCCGCAGGAGACAGGGCACAAAAGTAAAAGCTTTAGGACTAGGTGGTGTGCACTGGCTCCTCCCCCTATGACCCTCCTCCAAGCCTCAGTTAGGATACTGTGCCCGGACGAGCGTACACAATAAGGAAGGATTTTGAATCCCGGGTAAGACTCATACCAGCCACACCAATCACACTGTACAACTTGTGATCTGAACCCAGTTAACAGCATGATAACAGAGGAGCCTCTGAAAAGATGGCTCACAACAATAATAACCCGATTTTTGTAACAATAACTATGTACAAGTATTGCAGACAATCCGCACTTGGGATGGGCGCCCAGCATCCACTACGGACTACGAGAAATAGAATTATCGGTAAGTAAATTCTTATTTTCTCTGACGTCCTAAGTGGATGCTGGGGACTCCGTCAGGACCATGGGGATTATACCAAAGCTCCCAAACGGGCGGGAGAGTGTGGATGACTCTGCAGCACCGAATGAGAGAACTCCAGGTCCTCCTCAGCCAGGGTATCAAATTTGTAGAATTTTGCAAATGTGTTTGCCCCTGACCAAGTAGCAGCTCGGCAAAGTTGTAAAGCCGAGACCCCTCGGGCAGCCGCCCAAGATGAGCCCACCTTCCTTGTGGAATGGGCATTTACAGATTTTGGCTGTGGCAGGCCTGCCACAGAATGTGCAAGCTGAATTTTACTACAAATCCAACGAGCAATCGTCTGCTTAGAAGCAGGAGCACCCAGCTTGTTGGGTGCATACAGGATAAACAGCGAGTCAGTTTTACTGACTCCAGCCGTCCTGGAAATATATATTTTCAAGGCCCTGACAACGTCTAGCAACTTGGAGTCCTCCAAGTCCCTAGTAGCCGCAGGCACCACAATAGGTTGGTTCAGGTGAAACGCTGACACCACCTTAGGGAGAAACTGGGGAGGAGTCCGCAGTTCTGCCCTGTCCGAATGGAAAATCAGATATGGGCTTTTGTGAGACAAAGCCGCCAATTCTGACACTCGCCTGGCCGAGGCCAGGGCCAACAGCATGGTCACTTTCCATGTGAGATATTTCAAATCCACAGATTTGAGCGGTTCAAACCAATGTGATTTGAGGAATCCCAGAACTACGTTGAGATCCCACGGTGCCACTGGAGGCACAAAAGGGGGTTGTATATGCAGTACTCCCTTGACGAATGTCTGGACTTCAGGAACTGAAGCCAATTCTTTCTGGAAGAAAATCGACAGGGCCGAAATTTGAACCTTAATGGACCCCAATTTGAGGCCCATAGACACTCCTGTTTGCAGGAAATGCAGGAATCGACCGAGTTGAAATTCCTCCGTGGGGGCCTTCCTGGCCTCACACCACGCAACATATTTTCGCCAAATGCGGTGATAATGTTGTGCGGTCACCTCCTTCCTGGCTTTGACCAGGGTAGGTATGACCTCTTCCGGAATGCCTTTTTCCCTTAGGATCCGGCGTTCAACCGCCATGCCGTCAACCGCAGCCGCGGTAAGTCTTGGAACAGACAGGGTCCTTGCTGAAGCAAGTCCCTTCTTAACGGCAGAGGCCATGGGGTCCTCTGTGAGCATCTCTTGAAGTTCCGGGTACCAAGTCCTCCTTGGCCAATCCGGAGCCACGAGTATAGTTCTTACTCCTCTCCGTCTTAAAATTCTCAGTACCTTGGGTATGAGAGGAAGAGGAGGGAACACATACACTGACTGGTACACCCACGGTGTTACCAGAGCGTCCACAGCTATTGCCTGAGGGTCCCTTGACCTGGCGCAATACCTGTCCAGTTTTTTGTTGAGGCGGGACGCCATCATGTCCACCTTTGGTTTTTCCCAATGGTTCACAATCATGTGGAAGACTTCCGTGTGAAGTCCCCACTCTCACGGGTGGAGGTCGTGCCTGCTGAGGAAGTCTGCTTCCCAGTTGTCCACTCCCGGAATGAACACTGCTGACAGTGCTATCACATGATTTTCTGCCCAGCGAAGAATCCTTGCAGCTTCTGCCATTGCCCTCCTGCTTCTTGTGCCACCCTGTCTGTTTACGTGGACGACTGCCGTGATGTTGTCCGACTGGATCAGCACCGGCTGACCTTGAAGCAGAGGTCTTGCTAGGCATAGAGCATTGTAAATTGCCCTTAGCTCCAGTATATTTATGTGGAGAGAAGTCTCTAGACTTGACCACGTTCCCTGGAAATTTCTTCCCTGTGTGACTGCTCCCCAGCCTCTCAGGCTGGCATCCGTGGTCACCAGGATCCAATCCTGAATGCCGAATCTGCGGCCCACTAGTAGATGAGCACTCTGCAGCCACCACAGAAGAGACACCCTTGTCCTCGGAGACAGGGTTATCCGCTGATGCATCTGAAGATGCGATCCGGACCATTTGTCCAGCAGATCCCACTGAAAAGTTCTTGCGTGAAATCTGCCGAATGGAATCGCTTCGTAAGAAGCCACCATTTTTCCCAGGACCCTTGTGCAATGATGCACTGACACTTTTCCTGGTTTTAGGAGGTTCCTGACTAGCTCGGATAACTCCCTGGCTTTCTCCTCCGGGAGAAACACCTTTTTCTGGACTGTGTCCAGAATCATCCCTAGGAACAGCAGACGTGTCGTTGGGATCAGCTGCGATTTTGGAATATTTAGAATCCACCCGTGCTGTTGTAGCAGTACCCGAGATAGTGCTACTCTGACCTCCAACTGTTCCCTGGACTTTGCCCTTATCAGGAGATCGTCCAAGTAAGGGATAATTAAGACGCCTTTTCTTCGAAGAAGAATCATCATTTCGGCCATTACCTTGGTAAAGACCCGGGGTGCCGTGGACAATCCAAACGGCAGCGTCTGAAACTAATAATGACAGTTCTGTACTACGAACCTGAGGTACCCTTGGTGAGAAGGGCAATTTGGGACATGAAGGTAAGCATCCTTGATGTCCAGGGACACCATATAGTCCCCTTCTTCCAGGTTCGCTATCACTGCTCTGAGTGACTCCATCTTGAATTTGAACCTTTGTATGTAAGTGTTCAAAGATTTCAGATTTAGAATAGGTCTCACCGAGCCGTCTGGCTTCGGTACCACAAATAGTGTGGAATAATACCCCTTTCCCTGTTGTAGGAGGGGTACTTTGATTATCACCTGCTGGGAATACAGCTTGTGAATTGCTTCCAATACTGCCTCCCTGTCGGAGGGAGACGTTGGTAAACCAGACTTCAGGAACCTGCGAGGGGGAGACGTCTCGAATTCCAATCGGTACCCCTGGGATACTACCTGTAGGATCCAGGGGTCCACTTGCGAGTGAGCCCACTGCGCGCTGAAACTCTTGAGATGACCCCCCACCGCACCTGAGTCCGCTTGTAAGGCCCCAGCGTCATGCTGAGGACTTGGCAGAAGCGGTGGAGGGCTTCTGTTCCTGGGAAGAGGCTGTCTGCTGCAGTCTTTTTCCCTTTCCTCTACCCCGGGGCAGATATGACTGGCCTTTTGCCCGCTTGCCCTTATGGGGACGAAAGGACTGAGGCTGAAAAGACGGTGTCTTTTTCTGCTGAGAGGTGAGTTGGGGTAAAAAGGTGGATTTTCCAGCTGTTGCCGTGGCCACCAGGTCCGAAAGACCGACCCCAAATAACTCCTCCCCTTTATACGGCAATACTTCCATATGCCGTTTGGAATCCGCATCACCTGACCACTGTCGTGTCCATAAACATCTTCTGGTAGAAATGGACATCGCACTTACTCTTGATGCCAGGGTGCAAATATCCCTCTGTGCATCACGCATATATAGAAACGCATCTTTTAAACGCTCTATAGTCAATAAAATACTGTCCCTGTCCAGGGTATCAATATTTTCAGTCAGGGACTCCGACCACGCCACCCCAGCGCTGCACATCCAGGCTGAGGCAATTGCTGGTCGCAGTATAACACCAGTATGTGTGTATATACTTTTTAGGACATTTTCCAGCTTCCTATCAACTGGCTCCTTGAGGGCGGCCGTATCAGGAGACGGTAACGCCACTTGTTTTGATAAGCGTGTGAGTGCCTTATCCACCCTAGGGGGTGTTTCCCAACGCGCCCTAACTTCTGGCGGGAAAGGGTATAATGCCAATAATTTCTTAGATATCAGCAATTTTTTATCGGGGGAGACCCACGCATCATCACACACTTCATTTAATTCTTCTGATTCAGGAAAAACTACGGGTAGTTTTTTCACACCCCACATAATACCCTTTTTTGTGGTACTTGTAGTATCAGAAATATGCAAAGCCTCCTTCATTGCCGTGATCATGTAACGTGTGGCCCTACTGGAAAATACGTTTGTTTCTTCACCGTCGACACTGGAGTCAGTGTCCGTGTCTGTGTCGACCGACTGAGGTAATGGGCGCTTTAGAGCCCCTGACGGTGTTTGAGACGCCTGGACAGGCACTAACTGACTTGCCGGCTGTCTCATGTCGTCAACAGTTTTTTGTAAAGTGCTGACACTATCACGTAATTCCTTAAATAAGACCATCCAGTCAGGTGTCTACTCCCTAGGGGGTGACATCACTACTACAGACAATTGCTCCGCCTCCACACCATTTTCCTCCTCATACATGTCGACACACGCGTACCGACACACAGGACACACACAGGGAATGCTCTGATAGAGGACAGGACCCCACTAGCCCTTTGGGGAGACAGAGGGAGAGTTTGCCAGCACACACCAGAGCGCTATATATGTATAGGGACAACCTTATAAATAAGTGTTTCTCCCTTATAGCTGCTATATATGTTTTTATATGCCAAATTAGTGCCCCCCCCCCCCCTCTCTTTTTTACCCTGTTTCTGTAGTGCAGGACTGCAGGGGAGAGTCAGGGAGACGTCCTTCCAGCGGAGCTGTGAGGGAAAATGGCGCTTGTGTGCTGAGGAGATAGGCTCCGCCCCCTTCACGGCGGCCTTTCTCCCGCTTTTTATGAGGTAAAATGGCAGGGGTTAAATACATCCATATAGCCCAGGAGCTATATGTGATGTATTTTTTACCATAAATAGTGTTTTCATTGCGTCTCAGGGCGCCCCCCCCCAGCGCCCTGCACCCTCAGTGACCGGAGTGTGAAGTGTGCTGAGAGCAATGGCGCACAGCTGCAGTGCTGTGCGCTACCTTTCTTGAAGACAAGATGCCTTCTGCCGCCGATTTCTGGACCTCTTCACTCTTCTGGCTCTGTAAGGGGGCCGGCGGCGCGGCTCCGGGACCCATCCATGGCTGGGCCTGTGATCGTCCCTCTGGAGCTAATGTCCAGTAGCCAAGAAGCCCAATCCACTCTGCACGCAGGTGAGTTCGCTTCTTCTCCCCTTAGTCCCTCGATGCAGTGAGCCTGTTGCCAGCAGGACTCACTGAAAATAAAAAAACCTAAGTCTATACTTTTATTCTAAGCAGCTCAGGAGAGCTACCTAGATTGCACCCTTCTCGGCCGGGCACAAAAACCTAACTGAGGCTTGGAGGAGGGTCATAGGGGGAGGAGCCAGTGCACACCACCTAGTCCTAAAGCTTTTACTTTTGTGCCCTGTCTCCTGCGGAGCCGCTAATCCCCCATGGTCCTGACGGAGTCCCCAGCATCCACTTAGGACGTCAGAGAAAATGATGCTTATCTTTTTGAAGATGGAGAGTCAGTGGAGGTACAGCCAACGCGTTTCGTCCTTAGACTTCATCACCCCTTGATGAAGTCTAAGGACGAAACGCGTTGGGTGTACCTCCACTGACTCTCCATCTTCAAAAAGATAAGCATCATTTTTATCATCCTGAAATATTTTTTATCAGTATGAAATTGTTTTTACTGATTTTACATGATTTTGGATTCTAGCTAAATTATATACTCTATTTTTACCTGTTTATGTTTTTAAAATCTTTTTTTTTTTTACTGCATATCAAAAAAAAAATTTTTACCTACTTTTTTATCCCATCATTATGTTATAAATTGCATAAATAAATATATTGTTACCCTTTTTCTAAAACCGTATCCTGCTATATTCTTCATAGTTACTTTAATTTGATAGACACTGTAAGTCGCTGGTACCCCTATTCCCCTATATATATATATATATATATATATATATATATATATATATATATATATATATATATATATATATATATATATATATATATATATATATGCACACACACTCATGTATATACATGCATATACATGTATACACAAATACACGTATGTACATGTTTATGTATGTATAATACACTGATAGAGTACATTATATTTATGAATTAATTGCTTCCCGATTCTGCAGCATCATCATCAGCACCACCAGTGTTACTCACAGTCACTTCACACTGACTGCTGCACAACACATCACTTAATTTCCGGGCCGCCCGCCACCTGGTGAAGAGACATGGGAGATGAAGGACCAGCAGTGCCACGTTGAGCGGAAGTATTGTGAATTAGTTACCCACACACTCCTTGTGACACCTGCTCCCCGTCTGCCCTCCCACCCGCCGCCTGCCGTCCGGAACCCGCACTGACAAGTAAGTCTCAGCAGAATGTGTCTGCCAGCAGCTCCCAGTCCCTCCTAGAGGAACACTGCCAGTGGTGTGGCGGCCGCGGCACACTAGGACTGAGAGACCGCAGCAGGAGGAAAGCACAGGTGGGCGGGAGGAGAGCATGGGCGGACATCACCACGTCACATTGCAAGGTGACGCCAGTCCCCCCAGTGAGGCCGCCGACGAATGCACTCAGCATAGTATTAGCAGCAGGCAGAGGGGGGGCGGGTGCAGCGGTGGTGGGAGGTACGGAAATGAGCTGCAGGCTAGGCTCCACCGATCACACACTCAGCGATCACTGTGCTACAGCAAGCGTGGCGTGCAGCGGTGCTGGACATTAGGGAGTGCCTGTGCGCACCAGGCACCCCCTGTACGCACGCCTATGCGCTACCACCCCCCATATGCCACACTACATCACTATGCTACAGCCCTCCCATATGCTGCACTTCATAATTACACTATACCCCCCATACAACATACTACATCACCACACTACACTACTCACAATAAAATTAAAACATCCCAGTTCCTAATTCTTAATGAGCTCACGTGAGTTCTCTCCCCAACGGAGCTCCAGACCAAGTAAAAATGAAGACACCAGCAGCGTGTAGGGGGCAGGCCTGGTCCACTTGTCAGGAGAGAGCAGTCACAGGAGGGTAAGAAGGGGGCGGGGCCTAGTCCTACAGACGGGAGAGAGCACAGACAGGAGAGAGCAAGGTACAGGGGTAGAAGGGGACGGCTGATGTGAAGAAGGGGGCGGGGCCTATTCTTACAGGCTTTCAAAATTCGACTTTAAAATTCGACATTTGACAAATTCGACTTTTCTGCAATGGTACAAATGCGGCAATTCGACAAAAGTATATTCAATTGAAGTTTGTAAATTCGACAACAGTGCTTTTAAACAGTAAATTCGTCATTTTCAATCCGCAACACTTTGCTGGCGGAATCTAATTAAAAAATTTTTAAAAACATGTTTTTTTTTGCTGTTTTTTTTTTTTTGGTAATAGCATATCTATTTATATTAGAAGGGATTAGGTACTTGGTTTGTCTTTTTTGGAGGCACAAGTATTATTTATATATTTTTTAAAATATTATTTATTTTTTAAATGGAATGTGAAAAATCCAGAAAAAAAATTGCGTGGGTCCCCCCTCCAAAGCATAACCAGCCTCGGGCTCTTCGAGCCGGTCCTGGTTCTAAAAATCCGGGGGGAAAACGGACAGGGGATCCCCCGTATTTTTAAAACCAGCACCGGGCTCTGCGCCTGGTGCTGGTGCAAAAAATACGGGGGACAAAAAGAGTAGGGATCCCCCGTATTTTTTACACCAGCATCGGGCTCCACTAGCTGGACAGATAATGCCACAGCCGGGGGTCACTTTTATACAGTGCCCTGCGGCCGTGGCATTAAATATCCAACTAGTCACCCCTGGCCGGGGTACCCTGGGGGAGTGGGGACCCCTTCAATCAAGGGGTCCCCCCCCCAGCCACCCAAGGGCCAGGGGTGAAGCCCGAGGCTGTCCCCCCCATCCAAGGGCTGCGGATGGGAGGCTGATAGCCTTGAGAAAATTTAAAGAATATTGTTTTTTCTAGTAGTACTACAAGTCCCAGCAAGCCTCCCCCGCAAGCTGGTACTTGGAGAACCACAAGTACCAGCATGCAGGAGAAAAACGGGCCCGCTGGTACCTGTAGTTCTACTGGGAAAAAAAATAAGAATTTACTTACCGATAATTCTATTTCTCGTAGTCTGTAGTGGATGCTGGGGACTCCGTCAGGACCATGGGGTTTAGCGGCTCCGCAGGAGACAGGGCACAATAATAAAAGCTTTAGGATCAGGTGGTGTGCACTGGCTCCTCCCCCTATGACCCTCCTCCAAGCCTCAGTTAGGATACTGTGCCCGGACGAGCGTGCATAATAAGGAAGGATATTGAATCCCGGGTAAGACTCATACCAGCCACACCAATCACACCGTACAACCTGTGATCTGAACCCAGTTAACAGTATGATAACAACGAAGGAGCCTCTGAAAAGATGGCTCACAACAAGAATAACCCGATTTTTGTAACAATAACTATGTACAAGTATTGCAGACAATCCGCACTTGGGATGGGCGCCCAGCATCCACTACGGACTACGAGAAATAGAATTATCGGTAAGTAAATTCTTATTTTCTCTAACGTCCTAAGTGGATGCTGGGGACTCCGTCAGGACCATGGGGATTATACCAAAGCTCCCAAACGGGCGGGAGAGTGCAGATGACTCTGCAGCACCGAATGAGAGAACTCCAGGTCCTCCTCAGTCAGGGTGTGCCCCTGACCAAGTAGCAGCTCGGCAAAGTTGTAAAGCCGAGACCCCTCGGGCAGCCGCCCAAGATGAGCCCACTTCCTTGTGGAATGGGCTTTTACTGATTTTGGCTGTGGCAAGCCTGCCACAGAATGTGCAAGCTGAATTGTACTACAAATCCAGCGAGCAATCATCTGCTTAGAAGCAGGAACACCCATCTTGTTGGGTGCATACAGGCTAAACAGCGAGTCAGATTTTCTGACTCCAGTCGTCCTGGAAACATATATTTTCAGGGCCCTGACAACGTCAAGTAACTTGGAGTCCTCCAAGTCCCTAGTAGCCGCAGGTACCACAATAGGTTGGTTCATGTGAAAAACAGAAAACACCTTAAGGAGAAATTGAGGACGAGTCCTCAATTCTGCCCTGTCAGAATGAAAAATTAAGTAAGGGCTTTTATATGATAAAGCCGCCCATTCTGACACACGCCTGGCTGAAGCCAGGGCTAATAGAATCTTCACCTTCCATGTGAAATATTTTAATTCCACAGTGGTGAGTGGATCAAACCAATGTGACTTTAGGAAACTCAAAACAACATTGAGATCCCAAGGTGCCACTGGGGGCACAAAAGGAGGCTGTATATGCAGTACCCCTTTTACAAACGTCTGAACTTCAGGCACTGAAGCCAGTTCTTTCTGGAAGAAATTCGACAGGGTCGAAATTTGAACCTTAATGGACCCTAATTTTAGGCCCATAGACAGTCCTGTTTTCAGGAAATGTAGGAAACGACCCAGTTGGAATTCCTCTGTAGGGACCTTCTTGGCCTCACACCACGCAACATATTTTCGCCAAATGCGGTGAAAATGTTTTGCGGTTACATCCTTCCTGGCTTCGACCAGGGTAGGGATGACTTCATCTGGAATGCCCTTTCAGGATCCGGCGTTCAACTGCCATGCCGTCAAACGCAGCCGCGGTAAGTCTTGGAACAGACAAGGCCCCTGCTGGAGCAGGTCCTCTCTTAAAGGTAGAGTCCACGTTTCTTCCGTGAGCATCTCTTGAAGTTCTGGGTACCAAGTCCTTCTTGACCCATCCGGAACCACGAGTATCGTTCTTACTCATCTCCTTCTTATGATTCTCAGTACTTTTGGTATGAGATGCATAGGAGGGAACACATACCCTGACTGGTACACCCACAGTGTTACCAGAGCGTCCACCGCTATTGCCTGAGGGTCCCTTGACCTGGCGCAATATCTGTCTAGTTTTTTGTTCAGGCGGGACGCCATCATGTCCACCTTTGGTTTTTCCCAATGGTTTACAATCATGTGGAAGACTTCCCGCTGAAGTCCCCACTCTCCCGGGTGGAGGTTATGCCTGCTGAGGAAGTCTGCTTCCCAGTTTTCCACTCCCGGAATTAACACTGCTGAGAGTGTTATCGCATGATTTTTCGCCTAGCGAAGAATCCGTGCAGTTTCTGCCATTTCCCTCCTGCTTCATGTGCCGCCCTGTCTGTTTACGTGGGCGACTGCCGTGATGTTGTCCCACTGGATCAATACCGGCTGACCTTGAAGCAGAGGTCTTGCTAAGCTTAGAGCCTTGTAAATTGCCCTTAGCTCCAGTATATTTATGTGGAGAGAAGTCTCCAGACTTAATCACACTCCCTGGAAATTTTTTCCTTGTGTGACTGCTCCCCAGCCACTCAGGCTGGCATCCGTGGTCACCAGGACCCAGTCCTGAATGTCGAATCTGCGGCCCTTTCATAGATGAGCACTCTGCAGCCACCGCAGAAGAAAACACCCTTGTCCTTGGAGACAGGGTTATCCGCTGATGCATCTGAAGATGCGATCCGGACCATTTTCCCAGCAGATTCCACTGAAAGGTTCTTGCTTGAAATCTACCGAATGGGATCGCTTTGTAAGAAACCACCATTTTTCACAGGACCCTTGTGCAATGATGCACTGATACTTTTCCTGGTTTTAGGAGGTTCCTGACTAGCTCGGATAACTCCCTGTCTTCTCCGGGAGAAAACATCCTTTTCTGGACTGTGTCCAGAATCATTCCTAGGAACATTAGACGTGTCGTCGGAAAAAGCTGCGATTTTGGAATATTTAGAATCCACTCGTGCTGTCGTAGAACTACTTGAGATAGTGCTACTCCGACCGCCAACTGTTCTCTGGACCTTGCCCTTATCAGGAAAGCGTCCATATTTCTTTTAGGAAGAATCATCATTTCGGCCATTACCATGGTAAAGACCCGGGGTGCCGTGGACAATCCAAACGGCAGCGTCTGAACTGATAGTAACAGTTCTGTACCACGAACCTGAGATACCCTTGGTGAGAAGGGCAAAATTTGGACATGTAGGTAAGCGTCCCTGATATCCAGTGACACCATATCGTCCTGGTTCGCTATCACTGCTCTGAGTGACTCCATCTTGATTTGAACCCTTGTATGTAATTGTTCAAATCTTTTAGATCTCACCGAGCCGTTTGGCTTCAGTACCACAATATAGTGTGGAATAATACCCCTTCCCTTGTTGTAGGAGGGGTACTTTGATTATCACCTGCTGGGAATACAGCCTGTGAATTTTTTCCCAATACTGCCTCCCTGTCGGAGGGAGACGTTGGTAAAGCAGACTTCAGGAACTTGTGAGGGGAAGACGTCTCGAATTTCCAATGTACACCTGGGATACTACGTGTAGGATCCAGGAGTCCACTTGCGAGTGAGCCCACTGCGTGCTGAAACTCTTGAGATGACCCCCCACCGCACCTGAGTCCGCTTGTATGGCCCCAGCGTCATGCTGCGGACTTGGCAGAAGCTGTGGAGGACTTCTGTTCCTGGGAATGGGCTGCCTGCTGCAGTCTTCTTCCCTTTCCTCTAACCCTGGGCAGATATGACTGGCCTTTTGCCCGCCTGCCTTTATGGGTACGAAAGGACTGAGACTGAAAAGACTGTGTCCTTTTCTGCTGAGATGTGACTTGGGGTAACAAAAGTGGATTTTCCAGCTGTTGCCATGGCCACCAGGTCCGATGGACCGCCCCTTTATACGGCAATACTTCCATGTGCCGTCTGGAATCTGCATCACCTGACCACTGTCGTGTCTATAAACATCGTCTGGCAGATATGGACATCACATCTACTCTTGATGTCAGAATGCAAATATCCCTCTGCGCATCTCGCATATATAGAAATGCATCCTTAAAATGCTCTATAGTCAATAAAATATTGTTCCTGTCAAGGGTATCAATATTTTCAGTCAGGAAATCCGACCAAGCCCCCCCAGCGCTGCACATCCAGGCTGAGGCGATTGCTGGTCGTAGTATAACACCAGTATGTGTGTATATACTTTTTAGGATATTTTTTAGCTTCCTATCAGCTGGCTCCTTGAGGGCGGCCGTATCTGGAGACGGTAACGCCACTTGTTTTTATAAGCATGTGAGCGCCTTATCCACCCTAAGGTGTGTTTCCCAACTCGCCCTCACTTCTGGCGGGAAAGGGTATACCTCCAATAATTTTCTATCGGAGGAAACCCACGTATCATCACACCCTTTAATTTATCTGATTCAGGAAAAACTACAAGTAGATTATTCCCACCCTACATAATACCCTTATTTGTGGTACTTGTAGTATCAGAAATATGTAACACCTCCTTCATTGCCCTTAACATGTAACGTGTGGCCCTAAAGGAAAATACGTTTGTTTCTTCACCGTCGACACTGAAGTCAGTGTCCGTGTCTGTGTCGACCAACTGAGGTAAATGGGCGTTTTTACAAGCCCCTGACGGTGTCTGAGACGCCTGGACAGGTACTAATTTGTTTGCCGGCCGTCTCATGTCGTCAACCGGCCTTGCATCGTGTTGACATTATCACGTAATTCCTAAATAAGCCATCCATTCCGGTGTCGACTCCCTAGAGAGTGACATCACCAATACAGGCAATTTGCTCCGCCTCCTCACCAACATCGTCCTTCTACATGTCGACACACACGTACCGACACACAGCACACACACAGGGAATGCTCTGATAGAGGACAGGACCCCACTAGCCCTTTGGGGAGACAGAGGGAGAGTTTGCCAGCACACACCAAAAAACGCTATAATTATACAGGGACAACCCCTTATACAAGTGTTTTCCCTTATAGCATTTTCACATATGTAATCATATCGCCAAATAAGTGCCCCCCCTCTCTGTTTTAACCCTGTTTCTGTAGTGCAGTGCAGGGGAGAGCCTGGGAGCCTTCCTCACAGCAGAGCTGAGCAGGAAAATGGCGCCGTGTGCTGAGGAGAATAGGCCCCGCCCCCTAAAACGGCGGGCTCTTCTCCCGGAGTTTGTGAGATCTGACAGGGGTTAAATACATCCATATAGCCTCAAGGGCTATATGTGATGTATTTTAGCCATAAAAAAGGTATAATACATTGCTGCCCAGGGCGCCCCCCCCAGCGCCCTGCACCCTCAGTGACCGCTGGTATGAAGTGTGCTGACAACAATGGCGCACAGCTGCAGTGCTGTGCGCTACCTTATGAAGACTGAAAGTCTTCTGCCGCCTGTTTCTGGACCTCTGGACCTCTTCAACTTCGGCATCTGCAAGGGGGGTCGGCGGCACGGCTCCGGGACGAACCCCAGGGTGAGACCTGTGTTCCGACTCCCTCTGGAGCTAATGGTGTCCAGTAGCCTAAGAAGCAAATCCATCCTGCACGCAGGTGAGTTTACTTCTCTCCCCTTGTAACTTAAACTTTTATTCTAAGCAGCTCAGGAGAGCCACCTAGATTGCACCCTTCTCGGCCGGGCACAAAAATCTAACTGAGGCTTGGAGGAGGGTCATAGGGGGAGGAGCCAGTGCACACCACCTGATCCTAAAGCTTTTATTATTGTGCCCTGTCTCCTGCGGAGCCGCTAAACCCCATGGTCCTGACGGAGTCCCCAGCATCCACTTAGGACGTTAGAGAAATACCCAAATAAAAACAGGACACAGACACCGTGAAAGTATAACTTTATTTCACACCTGCCGACACACACATACTTACCTATGTTGACATGAAGCAGTCGGTCCTCTTCTCCAAGTAGAATCCACGGGTACCTGAAAATAAGATAATTATACTCACCTGATCCAGGTTCCAGATTAAATCCACGTACTTGGCAAAACAACAAACCGAACACCCGGACCAGACGGACTGAAAGGGGTCCCATGTTTACACATGGGACCCCTTTCCACGAATGCAGACATCCGAATCTCGCGAGAATCAGACAGCGGGATGATGACGTTCGTGCGCGCTCGGGCTAGCCGAGCAAGGCGGGAAGGTTCGAACCTGCCTCGGACCCGTGTAAAATGGGTGAAGTTCGGGGGGTTCGGATTCCGACGAACCGAACCCACTCATCACTAGTATGTACGTGTGTGTCAGGTGCCGTGCGCGTACGTACGTGTCAGTGCCGTGCGTGTACGTACGTGTGTGTCAGGTGTCGTGCGTGTACGTGTGTGTGTGTGTGTCAGGTGGCGCGTACCTACATGTGTGTATGTCAGGTGCTGTGCATGTGTGTACGTACACGCGTGTGTCAGGTGCCGCGCGTGTACGTGTGTGTGTGCCAGGAGCCGCGCGTGTACATGTGTGTGGGTGTCAGGAGCCGTGCGTATACGTACATACGTGTAGGTGTCAGGTGCCGAGCATATACGTACATACGTGTGTGTGTCAGGAGCCGCGCGTGTTCATACATGTGTGTGTGTGTCAGGAGCCACGCGTGCGTGTGTGTGTGTGTGTCAGGAGCCATGCGTGTGCATACGTGTGTGTGTCAGGTGCCACACGTGTACGTACGTGTGTGTGTGTGTGTTAAATGCCGCGTGTGTATGTACGTATGTATGTGTGTGCCTGGAGCCGCGCGTGTACATACATGTGTGTGTTTCAGGTGCTGTACGTGTATGTGTGTGTCTCAGGTGCTGCACGTGTATATGTGTGTATCTCAGGTGCTGCATTTGTATGTGTCAGCTGCCACGTGGGTGTCAGGTGTTGAGCGTGTATGTGTTTGTGTCGCATCTGTATGTGTGTGACTGTCAGGTGCTGCGCGTGTATGTGTGTGTCAGGTGCTGCATGTGTATATATGTGTGAGTGGCAGGTGCTGCGTGTGTATACGAGTGTTTGTGAGGTGCTGCGAGTGTATGTGTGTGTTAGGTGCTCTGAGTGTATATGATTGTGTGTCAGGTGCTGTGCGTGTGTGCGTTAAATGCCACATGTATGTATGTGTGTCAGGTGCTGTGTGTGTGTGTGTGTGTGTGTGTCAGGTGCTGCATGTCTGTGTGTGTGGGTGTCTCAGGTGCTGCGTGTGTGTGTCTGTGTCTGTCAGGTGCTGCATGTGTGTGTCAGGTGCTGCATGTCTGCGTGTGTGTGTCAGGCGCTGCATGTCTGTGTCAGGTGCTGCGTGTGTGTGTCAGGTGCTGCGTATGTGTGTGTGTGTCAGGTGCTGCGTGTCTGTTAGGTGCTGCGTGTCTGCGTGTGTGTGTCAGGTGCTGCGTGTCTGCGTGTGTGTGTCAGGTGCTGCGTGTGTGTGTCAGGTGCTGCGTGTCTGCGTGTGTGTCAGGTGCTGCGTGTGTGTGTGTCAGGCACTGCATGTCTGTCAGGTGCTGCGTGTGTGTGTGTGTGTCAGGTGCTGTGTGTGTGTGTTTCAGGTGCTGCGTGTGTGTGTCGGGTGCTGCGTGTGTGTGTGTGTCAGGTGCTGCGTGTCTGCGTGTGTGTGTGTCAGGAGCTGCGTGTGTGTGTGTGTGTGTGTCAGGTGCTGCCTGTCTGCGTGTGTGTCAGGTGCTGCGTGTGTGTGTGTGTCAGGTGCTGCATGTCTGTGTGTCAGGTGCTGTGTGTGTGTGTGTGTGTCAGGTGCTGCATGTCTGTGTGTCAGGTGCTGCATGTCTGTGTGTGTGTGTGTGTCAGGTGCTGTGTGTGTGTGTCAGGTGCTGCGTGTATGTGTGTGTGTGTGTGTGTGTCAGGTGCTGCGTGTGTGTCAGGTGCTGCGTGTCTGCGTGTGTCAGGTTCTGCGTGTGTGTGTGTCAGGTGCTGCGTGTCTTCGTGTGTGTGTCAGGTGCTGCATGTCTGCGTGTTTGTGTGTCAGATGCTGCGTGTGAGTGCGTGTGTCAGGTGCATGAGTGTGAGTGTCAGGTGCGTGTGAGTGTGTGTGTCAGGTGCTGCGTGTGCGTGTGTGTCAGGTGCTGCGTGTGCGTGAGGTGCTGCGTGTGCGTGTGTGTCAGGTGCGTGAGTGTGCGTGTGTGTCAGGTGCGTGAGTGTGCGTGTGCGTCAGGTGCGTGAGTGTGTGTGTGTGTGTCAGGTGCGTGAGTGTGTGTGTGTGTCAGGTGCGTGAGTGTGTGTGTCAGGTGCGTGAGTGTGTGTGTGTCAGGCGCTGCATGTCTGTGTGTGTCAGGCGCTGCGTGTCTGTGTGCGTCAGGCGCTGCGTGTCTGTGTGTGTCAGGCGCTGCGTGTCTGTGTGTGTGTCAGGTGCTGCGTGTCTGTGTGTGTGTCAGGTGCTGCGTGTGAGTGTGTGCGTGTGTGTCAGGTCCGTGTGAGTGTCAGGTGCTGCGTCTGTGTGTGTGTCAGGTGCTGCGTGTGTGTCAGGTGCTGCGTGTGTGTCAGGCGCTGCATGTGCGTGTGTCAGGTGCTGCATGTGCGTGTGTCAGGCGCTGCATGTCTGTGTGTGTCAGGCGCTGCGTGTCTGGGGAAGGTGGCCGGACACACAGCAGGGAGGGGGGTGGCCGGACACACAGCAGGGAGGGGGGGTGGCCGGACACACAGCGGGGGTGGGGTGGGGGTGGCGGCCGGACACACAGCAGGGGGGGAAGGGGGGGGCGGACACACAGCAGGGAGGAGGAGGAGGAGGAGGAGGAGGAGGGGGGGTTGGCTGGACACACAGCAGGGAGGGGAGGGTGACCGGACACACGGCAGGGAGGGAAGGGGGTAGGGGGTGGCCGGACACAGCAAGAGGAGGGGGGGTGGCCGGACACACAGCAGGGGAGGGGAGGGTGGCCGGACACACAGCATGGAGGGGGGGTGGCTGGACACACAGCAGGGAGGTGGGGGTGACGGGACACACGGCAGGGAGGGGAGGGGGTGGCCGGACACAGCAGGGAGGAGGGGGGGGGGTGGCCGGACACACAGCAGGGGAGGGGAGGGTAACTGGACACACGGCGGGGGGGGGGTGGCTGGACACACGGCGGGGGGGGGTGGCTGGACACACGGCGGGGGGGGGCTGGACACACGGCGGGGGTGGGGTGGCTGGACACATGGCGGGGGTGGGGGGGAAACACGGCGGGGGGGGGGGTGGCTGGACACACGGCGGGGGGGGGGTGGCTGGACACACAGCAGGGAGGAGAGGGTGACCGGACACACGGAAGGGAGGAGGAGGTGTGGCCGGACACACAGCAGGGGGGGGGGCGGACACAAAGCAGGGAGGGAAGGGGGTGGCCGGACATAGCGGGAGGAGGGGGTTTGGCCGAACACACAGCACGGGAGGGGAGGGTGGCTGGACACACAGCAGGGAGGGCGGCGGGGGGGGACACACAGCAGGGAGGGCGGCGGGGGGGGACACACAGCAGGGAGGGCGGCGGGGGGGGACACACAGCAGGGAGGGCGGGGGATATGGAAGGACACACAGCAGGGCGGACAGGCACATAGCAGGGAGGGCTGGGGGGGGCGGACGGACACACAGCAGGGAGGGGGGGACCTTCGGACACACTGCAGGGCGGGGGGGGGGGGACGGACACACCCGACACACTGCTGGGGGGGACACACTGCAGGGACGGCGAGGGGAGGGGAGACGGACGCACAGCAGGGAGGGCGAGGGGGTGGGGGACGACGGACACACAGCAGGGAGGGAGGGGAGGACTGGTGACCATAGAGACCTTGATAAATATCGCATACTGCAGGGAGGGAGGGCCGGACACAGCAGGAGGAGAAGGAGGGAGGAGTGGCCGGACACAGCTGCCCGAGACGGCTCCTACTGCCAGCCGCACCACAGACGCGGGGAGGAGACGCAGGCAGCAACCGGGGAAGGTCCGGCGGGCGGCCGGGCACACAGCGGGAGGGAGGGCGGACAAGCGGGGGAGAAGTGGAAGCTGGGTACACAGCGGTGGGCTGCCTGACAGAACTCACCCAGTGCTACGCAGCTCCGGCGAGCTCCTCCCGCTTCATGGACCTCAGTGAACTCACGCGCCGGGAACCGCTGGCTGTCCTCCTGCAGCTCCACGTGACTCCTTCCCACTCTGTCTCCTCGTGCCCAACTGCCAGAGCTACTCTGTACACCCCCTGCTGGCGGCCACTGCGCAGCCGCAACAAATTGAAAAGCCCTATCTTTATAATGGGGCATATTTTACTTAATTAAAAAAAAAACTGTAACTTCCTGAAAAACCTTAACCCCAAAAGGCACTACACTGGGACATACTCTATCTAGTAAAACAAACCCCAAGTCTTAATTCGTCCTCTATCCTGAGTTATGCCTTCCCAAAAAAATCCTCATTCACTCTATGGGAATACGGTGTCAAAAAGCCACAGAGGGAGTGGCAGAAAAAAACTGACAGTTGGAACTTTAGGTTACTCCCAATTCCTCATTTTTTATTATTTTGCCCTGAAATTTGGCATGCAGCACCGGGTGACGATTCTACGCTCCCATGCCAAATTTCAGCTCAGTACGTCCAATCAGTTTTGAGGAGTAGCCCCTCAAACACCATGCCCCCATCTCAGAAGTTCCCTATGGGAGAATTCCGTTTGTTCGATTCAGCCTTAATATAAGGGCACGACCGTGCCCTTATAATAAATATATATATATATATATATATAGATATAGATATATAATATATGTATGTGGCTGTGTACATATATACACGCGTGTGTGTGTGTGTGTGTGTGTGTGTGTGTGTGTGTGTGTGTGTGTGTATATATACAGTGGCGGAACAAGCAAGCGGTGGGCCCAGGTGCAACAAAATGCTTTGGGCCCCCCATCCAAGTACACCCCATGGGCAGTGCGCGCCGTAGGCGCGCGCGCAAAAATACATAGTGGCGTGGCTTCGTGGGGAAGGGGTGTGTCCACAAAATAATACCAATTCATAAAACGGTGCACAGTAGTCTCCATTCTTCAAATTACGCCGCACAGTAGCACCACTACACCAGGTAGAGACCCTTTTACTCCTTACAGCGAACAGATTCCCCTTTTTACACATAACGGCAGACAGCGTGCACTTTTTACACATAACGGCAGACAGCGTGCCCTCGTTACACATAGCGGCAGACAGCATACACTTTTTACACAATGGCAGACAGCGTGCCCTCGTTACACATAGCGGCAGACAGCGTGCCCTCGTTACACATAGCGGCAGACAGCGTGCACTTTTTACACATTACGGCAGGCAGCGTCCCCATTTTACACATTACGGCAGACAGCGTCCCCATTTTACACATTACGGCAGACACCATACACTTTTACACATAACGGCAGATAGCGTGCCCTTTTTACACATTACGGCAGGCAGATTCTACCTTTTTACACATAGCGGCAGGCAGATTCCCCATTTTTACATTGCGGCATGCAGATTCCCCATTTTTATACATAGCGGCAGGCAGTCCCCCCTTTTTACACATTGCGGCAGGCAGTCCCAACAAATAAAAAAAGAAATTACCTGCTTGTTGCCAGGGGTTTCATGCACTTGGTTCCATGCACAGTGCCAGGATGTCATGCTCGTTGCCAGGGGTTTCATGCACTGGGTGTCATGCTCGTTGCTAGTGGGTAGTGCTTGTTGCTAGGGCCGTGCTCCCAGTGCCACATATGCTCCCAGTGCCAGATATTCCCCCACAGTGCCAGGTATATGCACCCAGTGCCAGATATTCTCCCACAGTGCCAGATATTCCCCCCCAGTGCCAGGTATATGCCCCCAGTGCCAGGTACATGCCCCCCCAGTGCCAGTTATATGCCCCAGTGCCAGGTATATGCCCCCAGTGCCAGATATTCCCCCCCAGTGCCTGCTTCCCCCCCAGTGCCAGGTATATGCCCCCAGTGCCGGGTATATGCCCCCCCAGTGCCAGATATTCTCCCACAGTGCCAGATATTCCCCCCCAGTGCCAGGTATATGCCCCCAGTGCCAGATATTCCCCCCCAGTGCCAGGTATATGCCCCCAGTGCCGGGTATATGCCCCCCCAGTGCCAGATATTCTCCCACAGTGCCAGATATTCCCCCCCAGTGCCAGGTATATGCCCCCAGTGCCAGGTACATGCCCTCAGTGCCGGGTATATGCCCCCCCAGTGAAAGGTATATGTCCCCAGTGCCAGATCTGTCCCCCCAGTGCCAGGTATATGTCCCCAGTGCCAGATCTGTCCCCCCAGTGCCAGGTATATGTCCCCAGTGCCAGATCTGTCCCCCCAGTGCCAGGTATATGTCCCCAGTGCCAGATCTGTCCCCCCAGTGCCAGGTATATGTCCCCAGTGCCAGATCTGTCCCCCCAGTGCCTGCTCCCCCGGTCCCCCCTCCCCCCCCCTATGTGTTGGAGGGACACGAGCGCATTGCGCGTCTCTACTGTGTCCCTCCTGGCTCTCCCCCGCTTGTCTAATGAAGCATGTGCCGTTCGTGAGCCAATCAGAGCTCACGAACGGCACATGCTTCCTTAGAGCGGCCGGGGGAGAGCCAGGAGGGACACAGAGAGACGCGCGATGCGCTCGTGTCCCTCCAACACATAGGGGGGGGGGCCGGGGGAGCGGGGGAGCAGCAAGGAGGGAGAGGAGAACGCAGATTGACATGCGGACTCTCGTCCGCATGTCAATCTGTTCTAAATGCCGGCCGGCGGCTGTGGGCCCCTGAGTGCGGCGGGGCCCCAGTGCAATGCACTGCCTGCCCCGCCAGTAGTTCCGCCCCTGTATATATATATATATATCTATCATGTGTGTATTACTGGTGTCTGCTGGTCTGAGGGATATCTGTGTTGAATTTGTTTGTTTCTTATTTTTTTTATTTTTCTATTTTATTATATATATATATATATATATATATATATATATATATATATATATATATATATTTATTTATTTATTTTTTGGGGGGGCGCAAAATTTCTGTCTTGTGCCGGTAGTCCTAGTTTCGGCCCTGAGGAGGGGCATAGAGGGAGGAGACAGTTCACACCCTTTGAAAGTCTTAAAGTGCCCATGTCTCCTGCGGATCCCGTCTATACCCCATGGTTCTTAATGTGATCCCAGCATCCTCTAGGACGTATGAGAAAACAAATAACGCACACACGAGGAGGAGAGAACAAAGGAAGCTATAAGGAGGGGAGGGGAGGGGAGGGGAGGGGGGGGGGAAGGTAAGGTAGTAAAGGGATATTGGATAAACTATAACCTTATACATATTCATTAATGTACCAGTAGTTAGAAGTAGAAGAGCTCTAACAGAAACCACAAAGCTTATCTAAAGCCACACCACACTGGATATGCCCAATCTCATTTGATCTTTGAAGCAAAGCAGTATTGGACTTTGTTAATACCAAGCAGTCTCCCATCCATGTATTATCAGATTATTTAGGTGTTTTTAAACTACCAACACCCTTTTCTTGGTACTGTACATTTAATTTTTACACATATTCTTTTATGTACCAGAAGTTAGAAGTAGAAGAGCTCTAACAGAAACCACAAGCTCATCTACAGCCACAGCACACTGGATTTGCCCAATCTCTCCTGATCATGGAAGCTGAGCAGTGTTGGTCCTGGTTTTAGTACTTGGATGGGAGACCACCAGGAAATACCAGGAGCTGTGTGTATTTTTACAATACCAACACCGTTCTCTTGATGCATTCCATTTTGAAACATTGGGGCAGATCTATTAAGCCTGGTGAACTGATAAAGTAAAAAAATACAAAAGAATATAACCAGGCGCTAATACATCATCACCATATTCTGGTGATCAAATTACTGGTATTAAAAATTATGTACAAATAATACTGCAATTAATGTATACTTAAGCTGCAGGAGAGAGCTTGACTTGGGGTAAATCAAGTAAAAAAGAACCGGCACTTTAAAGTCTCCGGTAACACTGGAACACTGAACTAATCTCCTCTTGCGCTATAAATAGTATGATATGGCTCAAAGTTCAATAAAAACAAATAAATAATTTCATATATTCTATATTTTTTATTACATATAAATAAATATATATATATATATATATATATATATATATATATATACTTTACAATAAACTATTAGACCGGTCAAATAAAATCACTAACAATATATTTGCATAGCTATAGGAGGTGGATCTTAGATAAACTCTGTGCACAGAGAAATTTTCAAAAATAAAAATCAGTCCATATATTGGATTAAAAAATCAATTTACCAGCTGTAATTCGCACCCATGTAGTAGATAATAAGATTTTACTTACCGATAAATCTATTTCTCGTAGTCCGTAGTGGATGCTGGGACTCCGTAAGGACCATGGGGAATAGCGGCTCCGCAGGAGACAGGGCACAAAATAAAAGCTTAAGGATCAGGTGGTGTGCACTGGCTCCTCCCCCTATGACCCTCCTCCAAGCCTCAGTTAGGATACTGTGCCCGGACGAGCGTACATAATAGGGAAGGATATTGAATCCCGGGTAAGACTCATACCAGCCACACCAATCACACCGTACAACTTGTGATCTGAACCCAGTTAACAGTATGATAAACGTAAAGGAGCCTCTGAAAAGATGGCTCACAACAATAATAACCCGAATTTTTTGTAACAATAACTATATACAAGTATTGCAGACAATCCGCACAAGGGATGGGCGCCCAGCATCCACTACGGACTACGAGAAATAGATTTATCGGTAAGTAAAATCTTATTTTCTCTGACGTCCTAGTGCATGCTGGGACTCCGTAAGGACCATGGGGATTATACCAAAGCTCCCAAACGGGCGGGAGAGTGCGGATGACTCTGCAGCACCGAATGAGAGAACTCCAGGTCCTCCTCAGCCAGGGTATCAAATTTGTAGAATTTAGCAAACGTGTTTGCCCCTGACCAAGTAGCTGCTCGGCAAAGTTGTAAAGCCGAGACCCCTCGGGCAGCCGCCCAAGATGAGCCCACCTTCCTTGTGGAATGGGCTTTTACAGATTTTGGCTGTGGCAATCCTGCCACAGAATGTGCAAGCTGAATTGTACTACAAATCCAACGAGCAATCGTCTGCTTAGAAGCAGGAGCACCCAGCTTGTTGGGTGCATACAGAATAAACAGCGAGTCAGATTTTCTGACTCCAGCCGTCCTGGAAACATATATTTTCAAGGCCCTGACAACGTCAAGCAACTTAGAGTCCTCTAAGTCCCTGGTAGCCGCAGGTACCACAATAGGTTGGTTCATGTGAAAAGCAGAAACCACCTTAGGTAGAAATTGAGGACGAGTCCTCAATTCCGCCCTGTCAGAATGAAAAATTAAGTAAGGGCTTTTATATGATAAAACCGCCAATTCTGACACACGCCTGGCTGAAGCCAAGGCTAACAGCATCGACACCTTCCATGTGAGATATTTTAAGTCCACAGTGGAAAGTGGTTCAAACCAATGTGACTTTAGAAAACTCAACACCACATTGAGATCCCAAGGTGCCACTGGAGGCACAAAAGGAGGCTGTATGTGCAGCACCCCTTTTACAAATGTCTGAACTTCAGGTACTGAAGCCAGTTCTTTCTGGAAGAAAATCGACAGGGCCGAAATTTGAACCTTAATGGACCCTAATTTTAGGCCCATAGACAGTCCTGTTTGCAGGAAATGAAGGAAACGACCCAGTTGAAATTCCTCTGTAGGGGCCTTCTTGGCCTCACACCACGCAACATATTTACGCCAAATGCGGTGATAATGTTTTGCGGTTACGTCCTTCCTGGCTTTGACCAGAGTAGGGATGACTTCTTCTGGAATGCCTTTTTCCCTCAGGATCCGGCGTTCAACCGCCATGCCGTCAAACGCAGCTGCGGTAAGTCTTGGAACAGACAAGGCCCCTGCAGTAGCAGGTCCTTTCTTAGAGGTAGAGGCCACGGTTCGTCCGTGAGCATCTCTTGAAGTTCCGGGTACCAAGTCCGTCTTGGCCAATCCGGAACCACGAGTATAGTTCTTACTCCTCTCCTTCTTATGATTCTCAGTACTTTTGGTATGAGAGGCAGAGGAGGGAACACATACACTGACTGGTACACCCACGGCGTTACCAGAGCGTCCACTGCTATTGCCTGAGGGTCCCTTGACCTGGCGCAATATCTGTCCAGTTTCTTGTTTAGACGTGACGCCATCATGTCCACCTTTGGTTTTTCCCAACGGTTTACAATCAGGTGGAAGACTTCTGGGTGAAGTCCCCACTCTCCCGGGTGAAGGTCGTGTCTGCTGAGGAAGTCTGCTTCCCAGTTGTCCACTCCCGGAATGAATACTGCTGACAGTGCTATCACATGATTTTCCGCCCAGCGAAGAATCCTTGCAGCTTCTGCCATTGCCCTCCTGCTTCTCGTGCCGCCCTGTCTGTTTACGTGGGCGACTGACGTGATGTTGTCCGATTGGATCAACACCGCCTGACCCTGAAGCAGAGGTTTTGCTTGACTTAGGGCATTGTAAATGGCCCTTAGTTCCAGAATGTTTATATGAAGAGATGTTTCCATGCTTGACCACAGGCCCTGGAAATTCCTTCCCTGTGTGACTGCTCCCCAGCCTCTCAGGCTGGCATCCGTGGTTACCAGGATCCAATCCTGAATGCCAAATCTGCGGCCCTCTAGTAGATGAGCACTCTGCAGCCACCACAGGAGAGACACCCTTGTCCTTGGCGACAGGGTTATCCGCTGATGCATCTGCAGATGCGATCCGGACCATTTGTCCAGTAGATCCCACTGAAATGTTCTTGCATGGAATCTTCCGAATGGAATCGCTTCGTAAGAAGCCACCATTTTCCCCAGGACCCTCGTGCACTGATGCACTGAGACCTGTCCTGGTTTTAGGAGGTTCCTGACTAGCTCGGATAACTCCCTGGCCTTCTCCTCCGGGAGAAACACCTTCTTCTGGACTGTGTCCAGAATCATTCCTAGGAACAGTAGACGTGTCGTTGGAATCAGCTGCGATTTTGGAATATTTAGAATCCACCCGTGCTGACGTAACACTACCTGAGATAGTGCTACTCCGACTTCTAACTGTTCCCTGGATCTTGCCCTTATCAGGAGATCGTCCAAGTAAGGGATAATTGAAATGCCTTTTCTTCGTAGAAGAATCATCATTTCGGCCATTACCTTGGTAAAGACCCGAGGTGCCGTGGACAATCCAAACGGCAGCGTCTGAAACTGATAATGACAGTTTTGTACTACAAACCTGAGGTACCCTTGGTGAGAAGGGTATATCGGGACGTGGAGATAAGCATCTTTGATGTCCAGAGACACCATATAGTCCCCTTCTTCCAGGTTCGCTATCACTGCTCTGAGTGACTCCAACTTGAATTTGAACCTTTTTATGTAAGTGTTCAAGGATTTCAGATTTAAAATTGGTCTCACCGAGCCGTCCGGCTTCGGTACCACAAACAGCGTGGAATAAAACCCCTTTCCTTGTTGCAGGAGGGGTACCTTGATTATCACCTGCTGGGAATACAGCTTGTGAATGGCTTCTAGAACTGCCTCCCTGTCGGAGGGAGACTTTGGTAAAGCAGACTTCAGGAAACGATGAGGGGGAAACGCCTCGAATTCCAGTTTGTACCCCTGCGATACTACCTGTAGAATCCAGGGATCCACTTGCGAGTGAGCCCACTGCGCGTTGAAATTTTTGAGACGGGCCCCCACCATATCTGAGTCTGCTTGTAAAGCCCCAGCGTCATGCTGAAGACTTGGCAGAAGCAGGGGAGGGCTTCTGCTCTTGGGAAGCGGCTGCATGGTGCAGTCTTTTTCCTCTTCCTCTGCCCAGGGGCAGAAAGGAGTGGCCTTTTGCTCGCTTGTACGTATGGGAACGAAAGGACTGAGATTGAAAAGACGGTGTCTTTTTCTGCTGATGTGGAGTGACCTGGGGTAAAAAGGTGGATTTTCCAGCCGTTGCCGTGGCCACCAGGTCCGATAGACCAGCCCCAAATAACTCCTCCCCTTTATACGGCAATACTTCCATGTGCCGTTTGGAATCCGCATCCCCTGACCACTGTCGCGTCCACAACGCTCTTCTGGCAGAGATGGACATAGCACTTACTCTTGATGCCAGGGTGCAAATATCCCTCTGTGCATCACGCATATATAGTAATGCATCCTTTAAATGTTCTATAGTTAACAAAATATTGTCCCTATCCAGGGTATCAATATTCTCAGTCAGGGAATCCGACCATGCGACTCCAGCACTGCACATCCAGGCTGAGGCGATTGCTGGTCGCAGTATAACACCAGTATGTGTGTATATACTTTTTAGGATATTTTCCAGCCTTCTATCAGCTGGTTCTTTGAGGGTAGCCGTATCAGGAGACGGTAACGCTACTTGTTTAGATAAACGTGTGAGCGCCTTATCTACCCTAGGGGGTGTTTCCCAACGCGCCCTAACCTCTGGCGGGAAAGGATATAATGCTAATAATTTTTTAGAAATTAGCTGTTTTTTATCGGGAGAAACCCACGCTTTTTCACACACCTCATTTATTTCCTCTGACTCAGGAAAAAATATTGGTAGTTTTTTCTCACCCCACATAATACCCTTCTTTGTGGTACTTGTAGTGTCAGAAAGGTTCAATGCCTCTTTCATTGCCGTGATCATGTAACGTGTGGCCCTACTGGACATTACGTTTGTCTCGTCACCGTCGACACTAGACTCAGTATCTGTGTCAGGGTCTGTGTCGACCCACTGAGGTAACGGGCGTTTTAGCGCCCCTGACGGTGTCTGAGACGCCTGGACAGGCACTAACTGATTTGCCGGCTGTCTCATGTCGTCAACAGTTTTTTGCAAATTGCTGACATTATCACTTAATTGTTTAAATACAATCATCCAGTCAGGTGTCGACTCCCTAGGGGGTGACATCACCAACGCAGGCAACTGCTCCGCCTCCACATAATTTTCCTCCTCATACATGTCGACACACGCGTACCGACACACAGCACACACACACCGGGAATGCTCTGATAGAGGACAGGACCCCACTTAGCCCTTTGGAGAGACAGAGGGAGAGTCTGCCAGCACACACCCAGCGCTATATATATATACAGGGATAACCTTATATAAGTGTTATTCCCTTATAGCTGCTGTTAATTATTGTTATTTGCTGCCAAAAATGCCCCCCCTTCTCTTTTTTACCCTGATTCTGAAGCAGGACTGCAGGGGAGAGTCAGGGAGCCGTCCTTCCAGCGGAGCTGTGAGGGAAAATGGCGCTTGTGTGCTGAGGAGATAGGCTCCGCCCCTTCACGACGTCCTTATCTCCCGCTTTTTTGTGTAAAATGGCAGGGGATTAAAATACATCCATATAGCCCAGGAGCTATATGTGATGTATTCTGTTTTGCCACCTAAGGTATTCTGTTATATTAAGTCTCAGGGCGCTCCCCCCCAGCGCCCTGCACCCTCAGTGACCGGAGTGTGAAGTGTGCTGAGAGCAATGGCGCACAGCTGCGGTGCTGTGCGCTACCTTAGTCTGAAGACAGGATGTCTTCTGCCGCCGATTTCACCGGACCTCTTCGTCTCTTCTGGCTCTGTAAGGGGGACGGCGGCGCGGCTCCGGTGACCCATCCAGGCTGAACCTGTGATCGTCCCTCTGGAGCTAGTGTCCAGTAGCCTAAGAAACCCGATCCACTCTGCACTCAGGTGAGTCCGTTTCTTCTCCCCTTAGTCCCACGATGCAGTGAGCCTGTTGCCAGCAGGACTCACTGAAAATAAAAAAAAAAAACCTAACTAAACTTTTATTCTAAGCAGCTCAGGAGAGCCACCTAGATTGCACCCTTCTCGGCCGGGCACAAAAATCTAACTGAGGCTTGGAGGAGGGTCATAGGGGGAGGAGCCAGTGCACACAACCTGATCCTTAAGCTTTTATTTTGTGCCCTGTCTCCTGCGGAGCCGCTATTCCCCATGGTCCTTATGGAGTCCCAGCATCCACTAGGACGTCAGAGAAAACATATTTATAAGTTGTTATATATTGGAATTCCTCAATATGCTGCCACTTGGCAAAGGAGATGATATTGTGCAAAATAACCGCTCCACACTGGAGCCTTACGTGTAGCTTGCACCAGTTGTTATAACACGGGAGAGTCCAATGACAGAAGAGACGGTCTCGGGCTGCGGGAACGGCGCTTCACTGGCGCCTGCTGTGCTGAATAATTACCCGACTTCCAAGCTTTATGAGTCCACGCCTCCAAGTGCCGTATGCAGACACCACAATCACGGTTGTGTTCTCCCGATCTCCGTTTAGTCCACGGATATTACCGCTAGATGATGGTATATTTTGGGGCTGCAAATAAGGCTGGTATAAGGGTCCAATGACTCTCCCGTGTTATAACAACTGGTGCAAGCTACACGTAAGGCTCCAGTGTGGAGCGGTTATTTTGCACAATATCATCTCCTTTGCCAAGTGGCAGCATATTGAGGAATTCCAATATATAACAACTTATAAATATGTTATCTACTACATGGGTGCGAATTACAGCTGGTAAATTGATTTTTTAATCCAATATATGGACTGATTTTTATTTTTGAAAATTTCTCTGTGCACAGAGTTTATCTAAGATCCACCTCCTATAGCTATGCAAATATATTGTTAGTGATTTTATTTGACCGGTCTAATAGTTTATTGTAAAGTATGTATATATATATATATATATATATATATATATATATATATATATATATATATATATATATGTAATAAAAAATATAGAATATATGAAATTATTTATTTGTTTTTATTGAACTTTGAGCCATATCATACTATTTATAGCGCAAGAGGAGATTAGTTCAGTGAACTGATAAAGTGCAAGGTGATAAAGTACAAGTCAGTCTGCTCCTAACTGTCATTTTTCAAACCCAGCCTGTGACATGGCAATTAGGAGCTGATTGGCTGGTACTTTATCACCATGCAAATTATCATTTCACCAGGTTTAATAAATCGTCCGCTTATTAATTTATGTACGAGTAGTTAGAAGTAGAAGAACTCTAACAGAAACCACTAAGCTCATCTACAGCCACACCACACTGTATATGCCCAATATCACCTGATTTTAGGCCTGGTTTGTTCTTGGATGTGAGACCACCTGGGAATACCAGGTGCTGTAGGTAGTTTTATACTACCAACACCGTTCTCTTGATGCATACTATTTTGAAACTTATTCATTGATGTTGAAGTTAGAAACAGCAAAAATCATCTACAGCCGCATCACACTGGATATGTCCAATCTCATCTGATGATGGAAGCTAAGCAGTGTTGTGCCTGGTTTGTTTTTGGATTTCAAGTCCTGCCTTCTGGTTTGGCCATGGCACCTCGGATATTTACCAAGGTCATGGCCGTGATGACGACCCTTCACCATCAGAGAATCAGGATCCTGCCAAATCTGGACGACTTGCTGATCCTGGTGAACTCCCAAGAGGTTCTCCACAGTTATCTGGAACTGGCGGTCCAATTCCTACAAGTCCACGGGTGGCTCATCAACTGAAAAAAGTCCTCGCTGGTCCCTGCTCGGAACATGGTGCACCTAGGGGCACTGCTGGACACACACAGCCAACAATTGTTTCTGTCTCCAGAGAAAGTCCTGAAAATTCAGGACAGTATCTTTCTCTCTCGCCCAAGAGTGTTGATACACACGGCGATGCAAGTACTAGACCTCATGGTGTCGGCTTTCGATATGGTAGAGTACGCTCAATTTCATTACCGCCCTCTGCAGAGGTTAATCCTCTCCAAGTGGGACGGCCTGCCTCATCGGATAATGTCTCAAATGATCTCCTTGACTCCGGAGGTTCGTCTGACACTGAGCTGGTGGCTAGGGACCAACAGTTGAGCAGGAGCCATCCCTTCTGGATCTCCAGCTGTGTCCTCCTGACAATGGATGCCAGTCTTTTGGGCTGGGCCACGGTGTTGGAGCAACACTTTCTCCAGGGTCGGTGAACCAGGGAGGAATCTCTCCTCCTGATATACATTCTGGAATTGCAGGCAGTGTTCAATTAATTGACACTGGCCCTGCCTCTAGTACAGAACAGGCCTGTTCAAGTACAATCTGACAACGCCACCACGGTAGTGTACACAAATCATCAAGGCGGCACTCGAAACTTGGCGGCACTCGAAACTGCATGGCAAAGCTGGAAGTATCAAAAATCCTCCATTGGGTAGAATGTCATCTGACAGCAATATCGGCAGTGTTCATTCCCGGAGTCCTCAACTGGGAAGCGGATTTCCTCAGTCGTCAGGACGTTCACGCTGGAGAGTGGAGAGGCCGCAGCAGAAATGTCTGCACTGGTGTCAGTAGGTGACTGAGGCAGGGATGATTGGGAGATAGTGGGTGACTGAAGCATGTATGAGTGGGAGATAGTGGGTGACTGAAGCCGGGGTGACTGGGAGATAGTGGGTTACTGAGGGAGGGGTGATAGGAAGGGGTTGGGTAAGTATGGGATAATAAATGACTAAGGCAGGGGTGATAGGGAGATAGTGGATGATTGTGCAGGGGTGACAGGGACAGTAAGAGACTGAGGCAGGGGTGACAGGGATAGTGGCTGACTGAGGCAGGGGTGACTGGGAGATAGTGGGTGACTGAGGCAGGGTTGATAGGGATAGTGGGTGACTGAAGCAGGGGTGACAGTGGGTGACTAAAGCAGGGGTGACTGGTATAGTGGGTGACTGAGGCAGGGATCGCAGGTATTGTGGTTGACTGAGGCAGCGGTGACTGGGAGATAGTGGGTAACTGAGGCAGGGGTGACAGGGAAAGTGTGTGACTCAGGCAGGGGTGACAGGGAGATAGTGGGCAGCATATCTCTGCCTCACTGCAGCAGCACATTCCTGCTTCAATGACAGCAGCACATCCCTGCCTCGCTGACAGCAGCACATCCCTGCCTCGCTGACAGCAGCACATTTCTGCCTCGCTGACAGCAGCACATTTCTGCCTCGCTGACAGCAGCACAGCACTGCTTCGCTGACAGCAGCACATCACTGCTTCACTACCAGCAGCACATCCCTGCCTCACTGGCAGCAGAACATCCCTGCCTTACTGACAGCTGTATATAGGGCCTAATTCAGACCTGATCCCTGCTGTGCATATTCACACAACAGGAGATCAGGTCTGAAGTGCGTGTGTGCAGGTGCCGCAGTGCACCGGCACATGCCAGAGATGCGATCAGCCGCATCACACTGGATATGTCCAATCTCATCTGATGTTGGAAGCTAAGCAGTGTTGTGCCTAGTTAGTTTTTGGATTTCAGGTCCTGCCTTCTGGTTTGGCCACGGCACCTCGGAAATTCACCAAGGTCATGGCCGTGATGACGACCCTTCACCATCGGTGGACCAGGGAGGAATCTCTCCTCCCGATAAACATTCTGGAATTGCAGGCAGTGTTCAATTCATTGACACTAGCCCTGCCTCTAGTACAGAACAGGCCTGTTCAAGTACAATCGGACAACGCCACCACGGTAGTGTACACAAATCATCAAGGCGGCACTCGAAATTGCATAGCAAAGCTGGAAGTATCAAAAATCCTCAATTGGGTAGAACGTCATCTGCCAGCAATATCGGCAGTGTTCATTCCCGGAGTCCTCAACTGGGAAGCGGATTTCCTCAGTCGTCAGGACGTTCACGCTGGAGAGTGGAGAGGCCGCAGCAGAAATGTCTGCACTGGTGTCAGTAGGTGACTGAGGCAGGGATGACTGGGAGATAGTGGGTGACTGAAGCATGTATGAGTGGGAGATAGTGGGTGACTGAGGCCGGGGTGACTGGGAGATAGTCAGTGACTAAGGCAGGGGTGATAGGGATATAGTGGATGACTGTGGCAGGGGTGACAGGGACAGTAGGAGACTGAGGCAGGAGTGACAGGGATAGTGGGTGACTGAGGCAGGGGTGATAGGGTGACAGTGGGTGACTGAGGCAGGGGTGACAGGGATAGTGGGTGACTGAGGCAGGGGTGATATGGAGATAGTGGTTGACTGAGGCAGGGGTGACAGAGATAGTGGGTGACTAAAGCAGTGGTGACTGGTATAGTGGGTGACTGAGGCAGGGGTCGCAGGTATAGTGGTTAACTGAGGCAGCGGTGACTGGGAGATAGTGGGTAACTGGGGCAGGGGTGACAGGGAAAGTGTGTGACTCAGGCAGGGGTGATAGGGAGATAGTGGGCAGCAGATCACTGCCTTGCTGACAGCAGCACATCCCTGCTTCACTGACAGCAGCACATCCCTGCCTCATTGACAGCAGCACATACCTGCCTCACTTATAGCAGCACATCCCTGCCTTACTGACAGCAGCAGATCCCTGCCTCACTGACAGCAGCAGATCACTGCCTCACTGGCAGCAGCAGATCCCTGCCTCATTGGCAGCAGCAGATCCCTGCCTCACTGGCAGCAGCAGATCCCTGCCTCACTGGCAGCAGCAGATCCCTGCCTTACTGACAGCTGTATATAGGGCCTAATTCAGACCTGATCTCTGCTGTGCATATTCACACAACAGGAGATCAGGTCTGAAGTGTGTGTGTGTGCTGGTGCCGCAGTGCACCGGCACATGCCAGAGATGCGATCAGCATCTCTGCAAAGTGAGCGCCTCTGCCAACACATACTTATCTTGCATATGAGATCTCTTGATCATAAAGATAGTTCTCACAGGGTGAGGTTCATCCATTACATTTTAAAGTAGGAAGGTACAAATTACATATTCAAATTACATATATGTGCTGGATTCAAATGTTTTCCCCCCTTCCTTTCTCAATTGTGCCCATCAGCAGCTATTCTAATGTTGCTGCCAATGGGTGTGACACATTCATTTCTTCTGTGGGGTACACTGGACTCCACAAGGATTCACATTGGGGTGTAGAGTAGGATCTTGATCTGAGGCACCAACAGGCTCAAAGCTTTTGACTGTTCCCAAGATGCTCAGCGCCCCCTGCTCTATAACCTCGCTTCCATGAACAGGGAGCTCAGTTTGTAGTTGGTGCCTTCAGTAGCAGGCCACTTAACAGGGGGCTGCCTCAGGCAGCCTATTCTTAGCTATTAATTTTGACAAGAAAAGAAGAACTTTTTTTATAAGAATCTACAAGGGCTGCAGCAGGCTAGGTCTAATAGACATCTTTACTGCAGCTCCATCACTCCCAGCGGCGCAGTATACTCCCGTGCCCTGGTTGCTGGGTCACTGCAGCGGAGGCTCTGGTTTCTTCCTAAGGTCAGTCACACACACACCGCCCTCCGGGATCACGAGGCCGCTGATGAAAGGGAGGTAAGGGGCTTCTGTGCCCACACTATACCGAGATCCAGCGTGGCTGTAGGGGGCGGGCCGTGTACGCACTGGCGTGGACACTGATTACTGGGCAGCCGCTCCACTAGCCACCAGGGACAGTTAAGGAGCACAGCTCTGGGGGTTTTTCTCCTATATTAACCCCATTTTGTACTACCTGCAGTGCTTTGTGATAGGTAATAGAGCCTGATTCAGGTTGGATTGTAATCGCAATAAGCAATCCAACTGCAAAAATTGCTAAGAGCATACGCATGCGCCTGCATTTTCTGTGGCACCCCGCAGATAATGCGATCACCTCTGACTGTCAATCGGTGCGGGGGGGGGGGGGGGGGTCAGCAACAATCCATTTCAAAGTCGGAGATGGAGCGGTGCAGGGGCAGGGCTACAAAATGGGGTCGGCAACGGAGAAACATGAGGCGTGGTCAGAGCGGCTGCATGACATCACATGCAGCCGCTGCGATCACAAAAATGGTGGCGGCTTCCTGCGCACACGTACAGTCTGCACCAACAGGAGGCTAACCCATTTTTTATGATCACGCTGAACTGCACTGAGACTGCAATTTCAGCGTGGTCAAGAAGGGAGGCGGCATGCTGGGTGGCCATGCCCTGTGATGGGTGGCCCCAGCATGCGAACCAAAGGATTGCAAATTCTGTTACTTAGCAGAATTTGCAATCCTTACTGAATTAGGCCCATTGATTACAAAATTGTAAACAATATTTGAAGTTTTTCTTCAGGGACTAACACAAAAGATGCTTGGGGCTACTAACACATGGGTAAGCCACGTAAAGCTTCCCATGGGTCAGTGGCATCACAACAGGGTTGCGGCACACACCCGAGTGTCACCCGCCAAGGGGGGTGACACCAAAGTGCCGGCTCTTCTTCAGTGACAGAATATGGGTGTTTCACTGTGACATTACGTGCAACACCCAGTTTCTGTCACTGTGCAGGAGCCAGCACCACTCACACACAGGGTCCCCGGGTGCAGCCCCCAACCCCCGGGATACCCGGAGCAACAAAATGGTGATTCAGGCCACGCCCCTACCTATGAGACCATGCCTCCTTTTTACCATTGCGCTGCTTATCTGCGCGCACTGCATTACAATCTCCTTCGCCACCTCTCTGGGTGTCACCAGTGATAGTGACACCTCTGCCATGCTTGTAGCAGCTGGTCCTAAGATCTACGCCTCCAGCCCTGAGTGTTTGCCCATGTGACTTGTTGATCATCATAGCGAAGCAGATGCTTACAGAAAACTGCAGGGGCTTAGATTGAAAAGAAAAACATTGATGAACCCATCATTTCAGAGACAGGGTCTGCCACACGACTGACTGAAATGACTGGTTGGTTTGTGCCCCCACCAAAAAAGAATCAATCAATCAATCAATCAATCTCTCCTTGCACAAACTGGCTCTACAGAGGCAAGATGTCCACCTCATCATCCTCCGATTCCTCACCCCTTTCACTGTGTACATCCCCCTCCTCACAGATTATTAATAGAGATGAGCGGGTTCGGTTTCTTTGAATCCGAACCCGCACGAACTTCACTTTTTTTTCCACGGGTCCGAGCGACTCGGATCTTCCCGCCTTGCTCGGTTAACCCGAGCGCGCCCGAACGTCATCATGACGCTGTCGGATTCTCGCGAGACTCGGATTCTATATAAGGAGCCGCGCGTCGCCGCCATTTTCACTCGTGCATTGAGATTGATAGGGAGAGGACGTGTCTGGCGTCCTCTCCATTAGAATAGAGATAGATAGATTAGATAGAGAGAGATTGTGCAGAGTCGCAGACAGAGTTAGTTTACCACAGTCAGTGACCAGTGCAGTTGCTAGTTAACTTTTATTTAATATAATATATCCGTTCACTTCTCTCTGCTATATCCGTTCTCTGCCTGAAAAAAAAAACGATACACAGCACAGTCAGTCACACAGTGTGACTCAGTCTGTGTGCACTCAGCTCAGCCCAGTGTGCTGCACAGTCATCAATGTATAAATTAAAAGCTTATAATTAATTGTGGGGGAGACTGGGGAGCACTGCAGGTTGTTAGCAGGAGCCAGGAGTACAATTATATTAATTAACAGTGCACACTTTTGCTGCAGGAGTGGTGACCAGTGCCTGACCACCAGTATAGTATTGTTGTATACTACTAATATCTCTTTAAATATCAACCAGTCTATATTAGCAGCAGACACAGTACAGTGCGGTAGTTCACGGCTGTGGCTACCTCTGTGTCGGCACACGGCAGGCAGTCCGTCCGACCAGAATTGTATTATTTATTATTATATACCTACCACCTAACCGTGGTTTTTTTTTCATTCTTTATACCGTCATAGTGTCATCCTAATTGTTACGAGTATACTACTATCTCTTTATCAACCAGTGTACAGTGCGGTAGTTCACGGCTGTGGCTACCTCTGTGTCGGCACACGGCAGGCAGTCCGTCCGACCAGAATTGTATTATTTATTATTATATACCTACCACCTAACCGTGGTTTTTTTTTCATTCTTTATACCGTCATAGTGTCATCCTAATTGTTACGAGTATACTACTATCTCTTTATCAACCAGTGTACAGTGCGGTAGTTCACGGCTGTGGCTACCTCTGTGTCGGCACACGGCAGGCAGTCCGTCCGACCAGAATTGTATTATTTATTATTATATACCTACCACCTAACCGTGGTTTTTTTTTCATTCTTTATACCGTCATAGTGTCATCCTAATTGTTACGAGTATACTACTATCTCTTTATCAACCAGTGTACAGTGCGGTAGTTCACGGCTGTGGCTACCTCTGTGTCGGCACACGGCAGGCAGTCCGTCCGACCAGAATTGTATTATTTATTATTATATACCTACCACCTAACCGTGGTTTTTTTTTCATTCTTTATACCGTCATAGTGTCATCCTAATTGTTACGAGTATACTACTATCTCTTTATCAACCAGTGTACAGTGCGGTAGTTCACGGCTGTGGCTACCTCTGTGTCGGCACACGGCAGGCAGTCCGTCCGACCAGAATTGTATTATTTATTATTATATACCTACCACCTAACCGTGGTTTTTTTTTCATTCTTTATACCGTCATAGTGTCATCCTAATTGTTACGAGTATACTACTATCTCTTTATCAACCAGTGTACAGTGCGGTAGTTCACGGCTGTGGCTACCTCTGTGTCGGCACACGGCAGGCAGTCCGTCCGACCAGAATTGTATTATTTATTATTATATACCTACCACCTAACCGTGGTTTTTTTTTCATTCTT